>NW_027183503.1:300000-471169 GCF_041296385.1 Aphelocoma coerulescens | reverse complement strand
CGTCTGTGCTCCGGCAGTTCTCACCGGGCCTCTGGCAAGGATGGAGGCTCCTGCCACAAGTATCCCAAGTGTGGAGATCCTCCTCATTCTGCTCCTCCACTGCTGACATCAGGGAATTCCCTGCAGCTGCAAACACCTGCCTTTGCTGCGCGAGGACCTTCTCTAGCACCATGGAGTTGGCCAAAGGCCTTCTCCTATGGCAGTGCTGCAGCATCCTGCGAGTCACGGACTGGAACTGGCACCTCCAGCAAAGTTGCTGCTGGCAAACATCCCTCAGCCATTCCCTGACTGCAATGAGCTGGACTCCTACTCCTCTGCAAGCCTCTTCCTGGCCAGGTGCATCCTCAGCAATGAGCCGCTTCTGCTGAGAGCTGCGGCTCTGAGGGAGCAGCCAGTCCTGTCCAAAGGGCTTCCTCTGTCTCCAGTCCTGCAGCTCTCACAGGGTACTGGCTATGGTCAAATCTCCTGCCAGGAGGATCCGACCTGTGCAATTCATCCTCATCCTTCTTCTCCATTGCTGATGGCTCTAAGTGCCCTGCAGATGGGTACATCTGCCTTTGCTGCTGGAGGCTTTTGTCCAGCACCACACCCAAAGTCTTCTCCTCTGGTACCGCCCCATCCTTCTTGGAACCTTGGTCAGGGAACTGGCAGCTCCAGGACAATCGCTGCTCTGCCTCTGGCTTCTGGGAGCGCCTTACTGGAGGCCTCCTCTTTTCTCTATCCTGCTGAAACAAGAAAGGCTTCGTAACTCGACTGCTCTATGCCAGCCATGAGTTCATCATCTCTTCTGGAACTCTTTTACAGTGGACACAGAGTTTGTTTCAGCTCATTCTCACAACTTTTATCGTGACTATGCCTCATAACTCTTACAACTCTTATTAGTTCATAACCTGGATTACACATTGTCTCTGTCCAGATTAGAATTTTAAAATATACAATACAATTCTCCAGATCCTCTAGCTACAAGATGTAACCACACATCTTTGTGCTTTTTTATTTTTGCAAAAACATTGGCAATTGTTTCTCTCTTTTATACTTTTCCCTTCGGAACTCATCTGTTTCCTGTTTTCACTCCCTCTTCTCAGAAGACCTTTCCTTTGGTTTATTCTTGTACTGATTCTCCAATCTTTCCAGGCTACTTTATAGAGATGTAGCTGGTGCAACAGACACTAGATAGTTTTTGTTGGTTTGATTTATACTACAGGAAGATGATAAAACACACGTTTTACATTTCCTTGGACGGCAAAAATTTTTTGCATTTTTAATAGAAAATATATTTTTAAAGTTTGGATAGCATAATTTAAAATAAATAGTTTCATTACCTGTCCAGTAGCCATAACATAGATCTGTATCCATCATCTAAAAGTAAAGCCAGCTTTTGATTTGATACACACATTGAGACTTTATCCTGTAGGAAATAAAGCAGAAAAAAGATGCTCTTACAGTTTGATCTTCAACTGCACATCACTTCTAACCTTGAGTGAAGGCTCTGCATTATTGAATAGAACCAATTGAGGCAGTGCAGCTCTCGGTTAACACATGATCAGAACCTCAGACTGCTAAGGAAGAGCAGCAAATAGTTTGGCTGCCACCACGAGGCAACAGCACATTCTCCTGTTGACATTCTCACGGTCAGAGTGAAACTGGAACCGAGCAATCCCATTCCTTTGCAACCACCCTTATGCTGCAGAGATGGAGCCCTGAGCTCAGAAATGCCATTTGTGACAGAGCTTTCCCAGGTGGGAAGGCATCCTCCCTTCCCAGAGGTATTGCAAGTTCCCCTCTCCCCACTCCATTCCATCCATAAATGGAATGCTGACAATCCATAAAGGTTATACACCACAGCACTGGCATGGATTCTTTTCCTTAGGCAGATCTAAGGCAGTCTGGGAGTTGCTCAGCCTCTTGTGCCCTCCTCAAGGGAGCATTTGTAACTTTTCTTCCTACAATCATCCAACCAAACAACTTGGTTACTGCTCCAAGTAATTACCGGAAGCTTTGGCTGTGTTTTCCCATTCGATTTTAGTTAACCCAATCTTTTGCAAATATTGACACTTCTATATTTGAAATTCCCAGCATACTACAGAGATTTGAGAGGGGATCTTCAAACTTGAGAGGTGACATTGACCACAGAGTAGCAATAAATAGGAAATATCAGGACAAAAGTTAATCCAATACACACCCCCAACAATCCTCCAATTTTTTTTTTTTTTATTATTTTATTTTATTCTGGAAGAAACAAATTTAACAGCACTGCCATGCATGCAATAAAGGGACCCAGGCATGAAGATGAACAAGCTGTTGGTCCTTCACATTCCAGTTTTCAAGGGTGACATTAGTGGGACACCGCTTGGAGCACTGCAATGATATCAAAGTAATCCCTTAAACTTCCTGCTAACTGGAAATTTCTTTTAAGATGCATAGATAATATACAGCTCATTACTTACACATACAGGCAAAAGGAAAAAACAAGTTTCACCACATTCTCATAAACCTCTGGAAATAAAGTCCTGTAAACTTAACTGCCTTTCTTAATTTGACAAATTGCTACTGCTATAACATTACCTGTACTGCACCTTGTCAATTGGATGCTTTTGCCCAGACTCCTTGCTCCATAGATGTCATTTACACCACAGAAAACAAGATAGAATCCCATCCCAGCAAAAATCAGTGGGAATGGAGAGTGACTTACTCGGCAACACCTGATTCTCTCTGTGCAACATGCACTACAGCTTTCTTTCGCTCTGATCAAACACTTCTTATGGTAAAGATCACCATCCTATAGTCTGAACTACGCACTGACTTCCCTCATGGCCGCCACCCTGATCCATTCTCTGCACATTGACTGAGCCTGACCGTACCCTCTGCAACCACCACCTCCCTGGGCAACCTGTGCCAACGCCTGACCACCCCAACAGCGAAAAAACAACCTGAATCTGTCATCCCAATCCCCACTGTCTCATTTGAAGGCCACTCCCTCTAGTAGTCCCTGGGCTTCTTTGCAGAAGCCATGTGACGGGAAGGCGGCTCGCCGCTCCCCTTTGCCCACACGGCTGGCTTCCTTCCAGGCCCGATCCCACCCCCGGCAAGGAAGGAACGCACCCACCCACACGCCCGGGGCCGCTCCTCCCCGGGGCTCTGTCAGTCCCCCGCCGGGGGCCGGTCACTCCCTCACCGGGGCTCTGTCAGTCCCCCGCCGGGGCTCGGTCACTCCCTCGCCGGGGGTCACTCCCCCACCGCAGCCCGCTGCCCGCGCCCGCCCCGCCGCCGCCGCTCCCGCTCTGCCGCACCCGCGGCCCCTCAGCGGCCCCGGCCCCTCCGGGCCCCGCCCCCGCCCCGCGGCCCCGCCCAATCCCCGCCGAGCCCCGCCCGTCCCGCGGCTCCCCATTGGTGGCGCGCGCTGCGCCCGCGGCCCGAGCGGCGCGAGCGGCGCAGGCTCCGCCCCCTGTCCCTCTGCGCGCGCCGAGCGCTCGGCCGGGCCCTGGGGAGCGGCGGCCGCGGGGCCCTCGCGGAGCGGCCGCTCCTCCGGGGCTGCGCCGCCAGCACGGCCGGGCAGGAGGGATCGCTGCAGAAACCCAAACGTTCTGCAAGAGCGGGAATCGGTGTCCAAGGACATCGTTTACACCTGCACTTGGCTCACAACATCCCCCTGCAGCGCTACGGGCTGGTTACTTTAGGCGGCCACAGAGCCCTTCAGGGGAACTGGGCCGCCTTGACTTGTTAGCAAAGCGGCCACAGAGTCCCTAAATCCGATTGGGCTGCCTGCAGTTGTTACTAAACTCCCCACATTGCGCTGACCGTTCTGTGCAATTTCCAATGGCCCCGCAGAAAAAGACCTGGGGGTGCTGGCCAAGAGCTGCTGAACACGAGCCCAGGTGTGCCCAGGTGGCCAAGAAGGACATTGGCATCCTGGCCTGGGTCAGCAACAGTGCGGCCAGCAGGACCAGGGCAGTGACTGTCCTGCTGTTTTGGGCACCGCTGAGGCCCCACTCGAATCGTGGGGTCAGTTTTGGGTCCCTCACTGCAAGAACGACTTTGAGGTGCTGGAGCGTGTCCAGAGAAGGGAACTGAGCTGGGGCAGGCTCTGGAGCACAAGTCTGAGGAGAAGCGGCTGAGGCAGATGGGGGGGCTCAGCCTGGAGAAAAGGAGGCTCGGGGAGGACCTTCCCTCTCTCTCCAACTCCCTGGAAGGACACCGGCTTGGGTGGGGATTCCTAACCATAAGGTATCTATCCCATGATCTTTTGCACCAAGAAGATTGTCGCTGTATCTTTAGGTTTGGCAGCCGGGAAACCTTGGGGAGGATGGAGGGCTTTGCTTTAGGGCACGTGTTTTTAAAGGCTGCCCAGGCAGCCGCACATCGTGCAAAAGGTGTACGCTCTGCCCGAGACTTACGGCAATCCTGGAATTCAGTGACTGGGGTGTAAAACTGCCTGCTTCCCTTCCGGATCACGGCAGTCGCTTGCGTGGTTGCTGAGGGAGCTTTTGTGCATTCGGCTTCGGGACTTTGCTACGCTGCAATTCGGCAATGTGATCGAATGTGCCTGCTTTCCCTGCCTCCCTGCCGCTCGGGAATGCACAGACGGTGCACGGTGTTCCGCCTGGAGCCGGGCTGTGCCCGCCGTGCCCTGAGTGCCCGGGGAATCGCTCCCTCGGCTCCGTTGTGTCCGAGCCGCCGCTGCCCCCGCCCCGCTGAGGGTCCGAGCGTGCAGCGGAGCGCCCCCTGCCGGCCGCGCGTGCCCCTGGCCCCGCCCCCCGCCGGCCGCAGCGGCCTTAGCCCCGCCCCCCGCCGGCCGCGCGGGATCCCGGCCCCGCCCCGCGCCCGCCGCAGCCGCCAGCGGCCCCTGCCGGGCGTGGCCGGAACTACAGCAAAGGGCAACCACGGCCCTCGGCGGGGGAACCTCCTGGGTTTGTGCTGGGCTTTGTTCCGGGCATGTTCTGTACTAAAGAACTGCTACTCCTTGCCTGCATTTTTTCAGCCCCATCATTTTCGAAGTTATAATGATTTGGAGAGAGCAGTCTTCTTGCCATTCCAGGAAGGTTCCTGCCTTCCTTAGCAGACAGGTGACTTTTAAAACAAGACACTTTGTTAAAAAACCAAACCCGAGAACATTTCATGATTTCATGTACTATGTGATTTCACATCTAAAGAAACCGGGCTGTCTGCCCTTTTCTCCTCAGGCAGTGCGTTCCTCTGTCTTCAAGTACAAAAGCAACAAAGTGATTCTAACCAGTGATCAAAACCAGGGAAACCAGACCCTCCATCTCCTGTCAGTGGGCGAAGAGACAGAGCATGGGTATACCTGAGAATGCTGACTAGAAATAAAACAGGCGATATAATGGTCACAGCTATTACAGGCCCTAAACGGGCACCTGTAACTTTTCAGATTGACACTGGGGCACAAATTTCTGCGCTGACAAAGAAAGATGCCCAGAGGTGTGGAATTGTCCCAACAAAGAACCCATATTGTGTTTTAAATGCCTTGGGAACGACAGAATCTATGGATGTGGCCTTAGTCAAGCTCACTTTGCCTGGAGAGGAAAACCAACTCTCTATTCATATGGTGATTGGAGATATTCCAACCAATTTATCAGGGATGAATGCCCTCGTTGGGAGGCAGCGGGAGGACTCAGAGGGTCTCCTGTGGTCTTTTGGCACACCACGTTTTAACGTCAGACTGCTCCAAGCCGCACCCTCCCTACCATTCAGCAAAGTAACTGATGTGAAACAATACCCCCTCCCCTGGGTGCCAAAGAGGGCATCAAGCCAGTGATACAGGAGCTGCGAGAACAAGGAGGAATAGTTCATACTCATTCTCCTTTCAATTCTCTGGTGTGGCCAGTGCCAAAGCCTAATGGGAAGTGGAGGCTGACAATAGATTTTCGCAGGCTAAATGCCAACGCAGACCCTCTTACAGCAGCCGTCCCAAATCTGGCAGAAATCATAACATTGATTCAAGAAAAGGCTCATTCAATCATGGCACCTATAGATGTCCAAGACATGTTTTTTATGATACCTTTACAGCCAGAAGATATGGACCGTTCTGCTTCCACATGGGAAGGACAGCAATACACTTTCACTCGGCTTCCCCAAGGGTACAAACATTCCCCCACCCTGGCTCATCACGCTTCAGCCCAGGAGTCAGAAAAAATACCCAAAGCTGACAATGTGGCTGTTTATCAATACATTGATGATATCCTTGTGGGAGATGAAATAGAAGGAGTGAGAGATACCAAACAGAAAATAATCTCCCACTTAGAAAGCCTTGATTTGCAAATTCCCTCCGAAAAAATCCAAAACCCTTGACATGAAGTGAAATTTTTGGGAATTTGGTGGAAAGGAGGTATGACATGTATGCCACCTGATACCCTAACCTCTTTAGATCAGATTAAAATGCCTGAATCCAAAAAAGATCTCCAACATGCTTTAGGATTATTAGTGTTCTGGAGAAAACACATCTCAGATTTTTCCATAATTGCCAGACCTCTTTATGACTTGTTGAGAAAAGGGTAAAATGGGAATGGAGTGCTTCTCAAGAAGAAGCATTGCAATTGTTGGTTTTTGAAGCAACAGCTCACCAAGCCCTGGGCCCTATTCACCCTACAGATCCTTTCCATGGGGAAATGGGGATTTGCCTCCTCAGGGCTGTCAGTACACATATGGCAGCAGGATCCTGAGGGTCCAATGAGGCCTGTAGGTTTTTACTCCTGTGGCTTCAAAGATGCTGAAAAAAGGTACACTACCGGGGAGAAAGGATTGCTTGTGGTTAGCTTAGCTCTCCTAGAAGTGGAGAAGATTGCACAACAACAACCAATTGTTTTGAGAGGCCCTTTCAAAGTTATTAAGGCAGTCTCTACTAGGACCCCCCCACCTGACGGGGTGGCCCAGAGGGCCTCAGGAAGGGAGTGGTATGCTCAGATTGAACATTATTGTAGCGTCTTCTCAGTAACTGAAGGAGCTGTAAAAGATCTGGCAATCCAACAGACTGAAAACTTGGGTAGCAGCCAAGACAAACCTGCCTCAGCCATTAAAGTAGCCCCTCCTTTTCCCCCTGAACAGTCAGCAAATTCTTGGTTTACAGATGCTTCTGCCAAGCGAGAAGGAAAGGTGTGGAAATACAAGGCTGTAGCCCTGCACACCTCCTCAGGTGAAGGAATTATCACAGAGGGGGAAGGCAGTGCCCAAGCTGGTGATACATACACGCTGGATAATTCCATCATTCTAACTTTCTGCCTTTGGTGGCAGGCTCTGTTTGTGTTTGCATTTCACAGAAGAACTCCGAGGGACATGAAGAATCCGGCATGGTCCCTTAAACAAGTCAAATTGCTGATGCAAAACAATGTCTCAGAAGTTCAGCCAGCTTGTTCACCTTTTCTGCAAACTTCCTTCGAGGGGTGGACAACCTGGTTGTGAAAACGAAACCCTTCTAAGGAACGAACACAAAGAGACATAACCGCTGTTATGGGAACAGGATTGGGAATCTTAAATAGTATTGATTCAGAAGTACTAATGAATAAATTGGCCGCCACAACTACAGATTTGACTAAAATACAACAACCACTGCAGTCATCCCTATTAGCCTTGGGAAGCCATCAGTGGTTGTTATCAAACATATTACCAAATTGGGAAAAGGTAAATGTGAATGACCACAAATTGATAATTGACGCACTCGATGCTACACAAAACAACATTTCTTTGGCTCTCAGCTGCATCCAGGCTCAATTATGGATGCAGCCAGTTGCTGCCTCAATTATAAGAGAAGGCAAAGAAGGCACTTTTCCTACGGAAATTTGGAAAATGATCTGGGACAGTGCCACTGATTTTGAAAGAGAATTCCAATCCTGGCGGAACTTAGTAAATTTTACCTACGATCCCATCACAAACACAGCCACAGCCTTTGTACTGACCATACGTAATGCTTCAGTGCATTTGATATTCCCTGTCATTGCATTAGGGCTGAACCATGATGGAGCTGTTCTCTATCCTTTCGAGCGTAGAGAATGGGCCCGTCAAATTGGTGAGAAGTGGCAAACTGTTAATTTAGAAACTTGTATTGTCCAAGAACAACAAGGGTTCATCTGTGAAAGTAATGCAATTAAAGCTCAAGACATTTGTTTAGATACAGAACAAAATACCTGTCATTTTGAAATTCATCCTAACGAGATTCCTGAAACAGTGCTTGTCTATATAGGCAATGGATGTGCATGCTTAAGAACTGCTTGTGATAAAGTATTTGTAGAAAATTTAGTAGTAGATACAAAAAAAATCATTCAATTTTTTGTGTTTGTAACTTTACTAAAATCATAGGATGTGGTTTTTCATATTTAGCCCCAGTTACTTCTTATCACCTTTTACAGTCCAATTACACACTGATCCACCGACTATTGCCTACCCCCATTGGGATGAACCTTACTTTGGTAAAGCAATTGTTGCTTCACCAAGATTGAATTGAAATTTTAGAAAAGATCAAGAAAAATGGACAGAAAATCTTGGTAACTGTTCATCACAATGTGAAAGAAATACATCGTGTTCTAGAAAGGGTAAAGAAAGATGCTGAACACAGGTGGTGGGATACTCTTTTTGGGTGGTCACCTACTGCTACAGGTGTCCTGAACAAATTGTGTCATCCCATCATTGTTCTCTTGATTTTGGTTTTGATTGGTTTTGCTTTATCAGCAGTCATACATCATGAACTGGAGAATGATGAAACGGTTAACACAGCTGACATCTATAATAGATGTCCACAATTTAGCCAATACCCCATCCACTGTAGACATACCCAAGGTTATTGACATGAGACGAATTACACGAGTATTAAAATAAGATGTGATAAGAAATTAGAGGTATTTTGATTAAAAACTTACATGTGTATTCTGATTAAAAAATTATTTATTTCCTTCTTTTTTGTTTCCTTCTTTTTTTTTCTTTTCTTTCCCTTCCTCTCTTACGTTCTCTACCCCTTTTCCGGGATATGCTACCAACATTGATGAGTCCTGAAGACTTGCAACAACACTACGAAATCGTGCAGATAGAGCTCTCCTGACGACAATCGTGAGTCACGGGGTGGTGTAAGAGACGGTCCGAAGATCCCTCATCTGCCTCACGATCATCGCCGAGGACAGAGACTGAACAGAGGAGTCCTGTCCTGGCTGAGGTGGGATGTCTGCCAAGTGCTGCCTGCGGGTGTGCCCGCTGGGAACTGGTACGCATTCCTGAGGAAAATTAGTGCAGGTCGCAATGGACTGCGCCCTTCTTGCTGCCCAGGAGGGAAGGACTGCGCTGAAGCGGAAAGGAACGACCTGTCCTGCACACCTGTCCTGCACACCTGTCCTGTCCACCTGTCCTGTACCTGTTTTCCCAAAACAACGGACCCCATAACAACAGCTGCAGATTTCCCAACCTCTTGGCCAGTTGCCCCTCGCTTCTGAAAAGGACTATAAAGGGACTTTCTGAAATAACCAAGTCGGAGATCTCCCCACGGAAAGAAGACGAATCTATTGGCGGAAGACCACGAGGACTTCGTCTCATCCGTTGGTAGCTATTGCTCCCCTCTCTCTTTCTTCCTCTCTACTTTGTGTTTCTTTCTCTCTCTCTCTCTTTCTCTCTTCCATCCCATTACTGTGTTGTGGGCACTTAATAAAGGTGCACTGTTCTGATTAAAACTGAAATCTCTTGTGTCCTTTTACACTCTGAGATCGATAAACGAACCATCACGACCCCCGCTTGCATTAGCGGATCGTGACAGGGCATCTGCTAGAGTCAGTTCTCTGACTGTTGTACCTACAACAGGAAGGGCTGAAGACACTTCCTGTGCCCTGTCTCATCCTTTGCTGCTTTGATTTTCATGCAGCTGAATGCTGGCTGAATCTCTTCGAAGAACTTTATTTGCAATAGCACTGCCTGTTTTACCCCACCTGTAAGCAGAAAAAAAATAAAAAATTCTCCAGTTTAGACTTCATTTTTCGTGTGGTTGGGCCACTCAAATTTTGAGCAATTAATTTTCGATGGCACCTCTTCCCTTTTCCTTACTAGCTAAAAAAAGTTCATCTGGACACGAAAATCACCAGAATTCCTGAGATTTACCTCAAAGCCCAGAGGACAATCTAGCACAGAATATTCTTCCTGTGTACTGCACAACAAGAAATATTCTGAGGAAATAGTGTGGCAGCTGAGGCTCATGGAACTCCCAGAATACTGAGCCTGCAGAGGAGGCAAAGAGCCCTGGCAGTGGCTGAGAGGACTTCTCCTCTGCAGGCTCCTCTGAAAGTGTGTCACTTCAGGAGGGAAAGCTTTTAAACCTTTCCCTTACCTTCCTGCTGTGCTAAAATGTACGGCTCATCCTGAGAAAATACTAAGCTACAAACAAGTCTCCATTCCTCAACAATAGCTACTCAGGTGCTCAATTTATCTTAAAGAGCAAAGCCGAATGTGATCAGATGAATCATCAAAGCCTATTTGCAGAGAAACCCCACCACACGTGAGCAAACATTTATTAGCGTCAGTTCACTCAAAAGAAACCCAAGCCTGTATTAACAGTGTTTCAAATGAACTTGAATTCTCTTTCCTCACGTATCAGCGGGACAAAATCCTATTTTTGTCCTAGGGAGAATCTTAGAATGATTTACTCTTGACAGGACTCCTTGGATGGTCCCCAGACCTGACCCATGCCTTGCCTGGGCTGTTAAAGCAGCCTCTTAGCACCACATGACTTTGCCACCCTGCTCAGACCTTGGGCGTGGCTGGTGCCACGGTCCCCTCTGGTGCCACGGTCGCCTCTGGCTCGTGGTGTGTCCCTGCTGCTGGAGGAGCCCTGCTCGTGCTGCTCCCTGGGTTCAACAACGCCAGTCCTACTCCCCAGCCAAAGAGAGACTAAAATCACTGCTTTGGGCAGCTCAGCATTTGAACAGGTTTAGCCCTTACTCATCTCTATCACAGGCAATTTAAAACCCACATACCTACACCATAAAGTCACCTCATCTACAGAGGTAAGGAAGCCTGAGCAAACAGAAGGTCGACTTTCAGGCGCATTGGGTTTTTAATTTCGTGGAGAAGCACTCACTTGTTCACAAGCCTCACTTGTCAAACTGGATTGTGAGATGCTATTGTCTTGCTGCTGTTAAAGAGGAAGCAGGGAGAAATTACTTAAGAAATCAGAAACAAGCTTGGGGCGCAGGCTTGGCACACAAACCAAGCAGGGTGGCACCTGCCCGCTTTGCCTGAATCCCTTTTCCTGACGGACAAAGGGGATCGCGACTCCACTGTGGGGCGAGCCGGGCACTCCGTGAGCAGCGCTGGAGCAGCGCCGGGGCAGCGGCGGCCCTGCCCCGCCCGTCCCGCCCATCCCATCCCGTCCCGCCGCGGGCCAGGGCTGAGCTCTGGGGCCGGTGGGCGCTCGGGATGGTCGGGCAGCTCCGTGGGACGGGCGGGTGCAATGGAGCCGCCTGAGGGCTGGGACCCCTACGGGTGGCCGACCCGGCGCACGCAGTGGCTGGTCAGCGCCCTCGCCTACCACTACGGGCTGGACCGCGGCGTGGAGAACGAGATCGTCGTGCTGGCCACCGGCCTGGACCAGTACCGGCAGGAGATCTTCCACCACCTGGACTGCGCCGGGGCGGGCCGCATCCCCGGCGAGGACTTGCACTCGCTGTGCCAGGTGCTGGGGCTGGAGGAGGCGGCGGACCCCGAGGAGTGCGCGGGGCTGTGGGACGGGCTCTCGGCCGAGCTCACCTTCCGCCAGTTCCGCGCGGCTCTGCGGCCACTTCAGCACCCGCGCGGGTGGTGCGGGGCCGCGGCTGCCGCTGGGCCGGGAGAGCGAGCACATTGAGACCCAGATCTGCCTGCGCAGCCCCCGCCGCTGCCGCGCCGACCCCGCCGGCCGCGGAGCCACGGGCAGCGCCGAGCGGCGGCCGCCGGGGCCCTGCTCCCGAGAGTGCTACGAGGAGATCGTGGCGCTGGAGCAGGCCGAGGACCGCATGGCCAAGCTGGAAGAGGAGAACGGCAGCCTGCGGGAGCTGGTGGAGGACACGCGGGCCGCCCTGCAGAGCAGTGATGCGCGGTGCCTGGCGCTGCAGGTGAGTCCGGGGCGGCTTCTGCACCGGCCTCCCGGAGGCGGCTCGGGTGGCCCCGAGTGCTTCAGGAAAGATGCTGCTCTCGGAAAGTCAGTGTTAAAAACCCCTCCACCTCCAGACTGAGACCCAAGTTGCTCGTTCATCCTCGGCATTAACTTTTTAGCAAAGTTTAGTTGCAGGGAGGCTTTAAGGAGAAACGTATCTTCACCAGTGTGCCATTGGATGTAGCTATGGGACAGGCTGATGAGCACTCTGTTAAAAGTGTAGGGGAGTTCAGCTTAACAGACCCAAGTGTACAATGCTGCTGCTTCTATTGCACTTTCAGTCAGGATGTGCTGATACCAAATACTGGATATGCACCACTGCAGGCTTTTTCCTGAAGTGGGAAAGAACTTCTGGAGTCTTACCTGTACAAGCACGTACAGTGCCTCAGTCATAAGTGCCTCAGAAACCTTAGAAGTACATTTTCTTCAGAGCGTGGTCACAAGATTTCAGTTCTGTGGGCAGGCTGATGAACAGTCTTGGGCTCCTCTGCAGAGCCCCATTAATTCTGGGGCTGGTTTCTGTTGGTTCTGCTGTACTGGCTTGAGTGAAACACATACACACTTAACAGCAGTTAAATTACTCTGCCATGAAATAGCGTGGGACAGGCAGGGCAGTGAAGGGCAGCATGGACCAGTTGTTCTGGCAGGTCTGATCAGGTCTGATTTGATACTAACACAGGACTCACAGAACTGCTCCATGTGTGACACTGCCACTTGCGTTCGCTGGCTGCTCCTCTTCACAACGTCCATCATGGCAGGTCAAAGCCACTTTTACCATTTTCATCTGAAAAGGGAAAGGAAATCTGAAGCAAACATGAAGTCATGAGTCTGAAGCCCCAGGAAGAATAAAAACGACAAAGAGGAGAGCTCCAGAACACCCCCCCAGCTGCTCCCTGCTCTCTTCTTCTGAACACAACTTCATGGGAAATATCTTTTTCAGCACACTACTTGACTTCTGAGTACAGACCACAGTAATGACATTAAAGCTATACAGAAACTTGTGCAATAACATAATAGTGAGTAGTTTGAATACTCTATGTATAGTTAGGTATTAAAAACTACTTTCCAGAGATCTTTTCCTTGTCTCTGTGTTTGGCAAAGGTCAAGTAGCTTTAGTGTGGGAGTGTGTTGGGTTTGGTTTGGTCTGGGTCTCCCCTATGGTTTTGTATTTTTTTATGATCCCAGTTGGCGCCCTCCCTATTTTATTCAAATTACCCTATGTGGCAGCATTGTCTCCTCCCAGGGCTCTGCCAGTCACCCCGACACCCCTCCCATGCTTCTGGAAAGTTCTGGTCTGGGGGCCCGGTGATTGGTCCTGGGAAGGGAGTCCCTCCCTTCTTTTCATACGGTTGGTTCCTGTTTGTGTCCTTTACCTTGTTTGCCACACCTTTCCCTTCCCTGATTGGTTGTTCTGTAATCCCTCCCTTGTAACCGCCCCTCCATAAAATCCCTCGCACAAGCCCTCCAGCCTGCTCACTGCTGGGCACCCCTGGTAGGTGAGGTCTCCCGTTCGGGGGCCCAGTAAACCTGCTGGATTTAACCCAACGCTGAGCCTGCCCCTTTCTTCCACCACCTGCCTCCATTGCCGCCGTCCTGTGGAAGGACCCACGAGCCAGACCTCCGGTCCCTCTGATACCAGAGGCTGGCCCCCGCAGCCTGCTGCGTCCAGAGCTGACCGGGCTGAGTGGGAACTGCTCCAAGGGGACGCAGAGGCACTTTAGCTGCTGATCAACTGTATGTGATTCAAAAAAAACCCCAACAAAGCACAATCCAGCCATTTTCAGTCTTTATTAAAATGTCAGTTGCTTTAAAACACATCAATTTCTCCCTGCTTTCTGCTCCTGGTCATTACAGGTGGGACTGCGGAAGAGCCATGCCAGCCATAAAGAGGAGGGAACCTGTTTCGTAGGGAGTAAGAGACCATCAACACAGAAGCACTCCCAGACCAAGTGCCTCCAAAGTGTCCTGAAGGAAATGGAGCTCATCCGGAGCTCCAGGGATGGGCAGATTGAAGAAGCATTCAAGTTCAATCAGGAGCTGAAGAGGGAGCTGAAGAGCTCTCAGGAAGCTCTGGTCAGCCTGGAAGACTGCAACCGTAACCTGAAGAGGGAGCAGGCGGAGACGAGGAGGAAGGTGGAAGAGGCCAGACACGCCGTCCTCAACAGTCTTGGCAAAGTGAAGGAGCTGGAAGAGAAAGCTAAGGAGGTGCCACATCTGCAAATACACGTTCAGCAGCTGGAATCACAACTGCAGCACTACAGGTAGGTTGGAGTCCGTCAAAAAGCGCCTATAAAGTCACAGTGTTGGGACACAAGTCAGTCTGAGAATCTCTGGTTGTGGCTTATTAAACGTCTCCAAATACATCTTGTAAAATCTAGCCAGAGAGAAATTAGAAGCTGCTTGTCCATTTTATTGGGTTTCCTCTTATGGATCCCTATCCCTAAGAGAACTGGGAGCATTCAGTGGAAGGTAGGCCAAGTAAGGGTGGTGATCTACAGAGAGCTGAAGTTACTCCTCAAACACACAGCAACAGAACTCAGCATGGCAGTGCTTCCAGAAAGCCCCAAAACAAATTCCTGACAGTCCTTCAGAAACCATTTCCAACACACTTATTTTGTCCACTGCATTTCCTGGTCATTAGGTCCCATCCCAAGCCAGCTGCAATCAGATGGCTGACATTCCATTTCATAAGAAAGTTCTTCAACATGTCCTAGGAACTGGGGAAAAGCACACAAGGACAACTTCTGGCCAGTGGTTTTAAACTCTGCTGTGACTTCATTGCTTCCTCACTGGCAGAATAGGTAATACTGAAAAGAGACAAGCCGAAATGTTCCTAAACCCACAAAATAATATAGTGGGAATCTCAAACAAAGAATACATTACTCAACTAAACCCCGCTTTTGTAACAGCATAAACAAATCTTTCCAGAAGCCAGAAGGCTGGTCATGAATTGAATAGTTCACTGCCTTTGTTGCTTTTTATCTCAAATGAAACTTGGACTCATAGATGGTTATGAAGTGTTAGGCATTTCTGCCCAAGTTTAAGACTGACCTGTGGCATAAAATCTAGTTTATGTTCTCACTGACCCAAAGCAAAACCAGTATTTATGGATATATTTTTACCTGCACTACTAAATCTAGTATTTTAATGAATTGCCTTGTCATAGGTTAGCAAGCATAGTCCCGGAAGGGATGTCCTTGCCAAGGGGTGCTTACAGCTTCCTCTGGGACCTGACAGAACCTATCAGCTGATTTGAATATGTTTGAATATGGACAATTCTTTAAGCCACTTAAAGTTGTGACCGCCTCTGTGATCCACACTTAAGAATAGACAAACTCCCCCCCAAGCTCTCTCTCGTTTCCGGCGCTGGCACAGGTGGCTGCGGGCCCCGTGTGGGGGCCAGCTGGCCAGGCCACGGCCATCGTGGTAGCCATGGGCCTGTTCCAGCCATGGAACCCCCCCCCCACACACTGCCTTGCCATGGGCAGCCGGAGCGGCTTGGCTCTCCCCCCTCTCCACTGTGATAAGAAAAATTCAACATTCCAGCTGCAAAGCTGCAAGGCCGAGGTGAGATTAACCCTTTTATTGCTGTGAAGAGCTGAAAACCCGAGGGAAGAGAGAGAGGAGATGCTTAAAGCTGAAATTGTGTTGTGAAGCTATGATCTATCAGAGTATCCCGTTGTAATTCCATGAAGATATGGGGGGTGGAGTGTTCAACTCGTGAGCAATAGGCAGATGCTGCCACAGCTGTAATTTCATGAGAAGTTTGGACAGGGAGAGATGAACCAGATGAGGACTTTTGCTCCAAATGGGAAAGGAGAAAAACCTCAATTCCTAGAGATGCTCCCAGACATAGTCCTAAAGATGAAGATGAGGAAGACCCTTTGCTCCCAGGGAAGGAGAAGGGCCTCTGTTTCTTTGTTTCTGAACGGCTCAACCTTAAAATTGTACCCCAAAAAACTTCAAGAGTGGACCCTCGAAAGCAGTTGCGGGAAAAGCTGCAATTCGGGGGGGAAGGGACTCACATGTGAGCAGAGAGACTCCTCTTCCTAAATGGACTGAACAATATTTGGAAGTGGGTGGCTGTCTCGTTGTGATAATGTTTTCATAGCATGAGCAAGCAGAGACTTCTCTTTCTAAATGGACTGAACAAGGTTATTATAGAAGTGGTAAACAGACTGAACATCTTAAGGGTTGTCTTTTTACATTGTCAGTGGGAGAAGGGAGGAAGGTGGGGGGACGAGCAGAGTTCTGAAGGTGGTATAAAGTTTTTTTTTTTCCTTTTCTTCTTTTAGGTCTGTTAATAAACTTCTTTATATCCTTTCAAGTTGGTGCCTGCTTTGCATTTCTCCTAATTCTTATCTCACAGAAGATAAACAGTAATGAGTATTTTAGCCCAAACCACTACATGCCTCTTCTGAACTCCTTGTCTCTTCCTAAACTTACACTTCCTCTGTTTGCTTATAAGAAGAATTCATAGTGAGTTCTTTGTGGCATCATAGCTCTTGTACTGTTTTATGAAGTGAGGAAATTCTAAAAATAACCATTTTATCCTGTGTCTTTCTGTGAGCATTGTGTATGTTAATACTTGCATGGTTGCAGAAGATCAAAGAAGATAAAAGCATTTCTTTAAACATCTATAGGATTTAAAAAGCAGTGTGAGGGCACGTAATGTTCGAGATGACTGTCAGGGGTCTCTGGATGAATGATACAACTCCTGGTGCTAAAAGGGATCCCACAACTTGTCAGGTCTATCATGTCCTCCTTGGCACGAGCACCAGAGATTTATTATGAGCTCTTGTCCTGTGGAATTGCTTTTCCAAAATATGATGAAGGATAAAAAAGATCACCTGGAAACAGGTAGAGGTGAATGAGTTAAAGGCAGTAAGGAATGTCCACTGGCCTCGCAGAGCAGGGACTTTATGGGTTACATCAAAACCAAGAGTGTGAGTTTCAAAATGTAAATTACATGTTCCTTGTGAGATAACCTTCATGTGTAATACTTATTTTTAAATTGCATGCTAATTTAAAGTGACTGTCAAGCTCAGGAATGGTGCTGAACTGACCATTTGGGAACTACACTTTTTTAGCCCCCTGGCACATTTAGCAGAAGCCCAGGCTTTGAGATTCCCTGTTGGCCATAAAGCACCTCCCACTCCCCATCCACGTAAAACAGCTCTTGCTGTAAACAGTTTAACTCAGAGATGCATAATGGTAACTGGGACTTGCATGCCTGTGGTCATATTCCACAGCATATGGAATGCCATCATTCCACACATTCCCCGGGGTGGCACCAAGGTGCCCAAACTGGCAGAAAATAGTCAATCAGCAGTGCAGAGCTGTGTGTTAGGGTGGGGAAAGGGTTCAGCAGCAGCATGGCTGGCTCTGCCCCACACAGCCTGGCCTGTCCCAGCTTGTCCCGCTCCTTTGCTTGCTCACACTGGTGCTAAGGCAGCACAAACTCCTCCTGCTCAGAGAAATTCACCTTCTCCTGATGTGCAGGAGTCCACATCCATGGCTGTAGCTCGGGTGAGGTGCTGGGAGTGCTCGGTGAGGGGAAGAGATGGCTTGGCTGAGGTGTGGAGAGGGAGGGACAGCTGGGAACCCAGCGGGTTCTGACTGTCACTTGCCAAGGGTGTCACTTGTCCTCTTAGTTCAAGTCAGTCTGTGTTTCAGTCACTACTCCAGTGAGCAGTTTTCTCCCTTGCCAGGTGCCACACAGAGTTTGTGAGCAGGATCTGGGCTTGGCAAGAGCTAGTGCTGCAAGGTAGTGGTGGAGAGAAACGGGGGGGATTTGGGTGTTCTGCAGAAAGCATTCACAACTGCAGATATGTCTCCCAAGAATTCACCTTAAGTGGCTTGGTGAGCCACAGCTTTCCTCCAGCTGAAGTCACATTTCTTCCAGAGAGGATCATCTTCAAGAGTGAGTCCGATCTAGGAGCTTTACACACTGCTCCTGTTTATAGTTTCATATTTATAAAGGAAATGATTTCTTCTTTTAGGTTCAGACTTTAAAAGCTCTTTTAGCATCTAAATCCCTCTTCTAGACCTCCATCTGATACCTACTTGCTCTCATTTAGATCTGGAATTACAACCATGACCTTAAGTTATAATCCCTAATGCAGGAAACAACACAGTTTGCATTTCTTCAGGAAAGTGTTTAAGTACCTGCAAGTGATTACATGTTGTCCTTAATTGGAGTATGTAATTATAATCACCTATTCCTGATTTCGTATTCCAGATTCATATTCCTGTGAATCTGTATGGCTTAAACATGAACTTCTTCTGAGTGCCAGGGTTTGAAATGTCCCTGTCACAGCGTTAGGTTCCTAACCCAGCCTAGTTGACCCAACAGTTCATAGTTCTTGTCTTCAGGTGCACATCCAAATCTTCCTACTCTAATGAGTGTGTCAGGTTTCTGTCCCCTTTCCTCCCCATGAGACATCGGGACTGTCTTTCAGCTTTTATTTTTTAATCCCTGTCAAGTTAGTGAGTCAGCTGAACTTTAAAGGTAAATTTCAATAAATTTCTTACTGAAAAGCTTGAGTTCAGAGGAAAAAGACATCACAAGAAATTATGTATTTATCATTGGTATTATATAAAAAGTGTGTCATTCCCAGGGCCTGATTACAGGAGAGTTTAGGAAGTCGAGCAAATCCCATTTTTCTGCAGTGCTGCCCTGGGAGGTATTCCCAGAGGACAAATCATTAACCACTATTCCCTAAACTCCCTTTTTTTCCCCCACTAAGTTTTGCTCCAGCACAAGGTGACACCATCCATGTATTCTAATATCGTCCTATGATTTCTAAGTATTGTTTGTAAAAATACCACACATTAAAATGTTACTACAGTAAAAATGTCCCATCTGCTGCTTCTTTTTATCCATTGAGCCATTTGCCCTGTCAGAAAAGGAGATTAGATTGGTTGGACATGAATTGTTCTTGCCAAATAGAAGTTGGCTCTGTTTTCTGTACTACACTGGAGGTGGCTTAGAAATTGATTACTTAATAATATTCTTTTTCTCTTAGCATTGGAGGGAAGAGAACAATTTAACAAGGATTTTTTTTTTTTGATCCCAGTGTAACAGATAAAAAGAAAGGTCATCTAGAATCGAAATAAACTTCGGAATAGAGAATGTTCACAGAGGGTTTATGTTGCTGCATTAGTCAGCAGCACAGTAATTACATAGGTCAGTGAAGGGGGTCATAAAATACCAAAAATGCTTCCCATGTGCATGATCTGTCTCCCAAATTACTTAATTATCCATCAGCACGTATATGTGTTAATGAGTAGGAATCCTTCTGGCATGGAATGCAGAGAGGCTTGTTTCAGCCCCTCGTATTCTCCTGTAAATATGAAGATTCAGGTCTCTAGCATCATTTTTTCCATTTATTTATTTATTTCATCAGTGTCAGTTTGTCTAAGAAGTTATGCTTTAGGTTATCCTATACTGGAAGCAGTTCCGTTTTTC
Organism: Aphelocoma coerulescens; assembly: GCF_041296385.1. NCBI lineage: Eukaryota > Metazoa > Chordata > Aves > Passeriformes > Corvidae > Aphelocoma > Aphelocoma coerulescens. The sequence continues at coordinate 451,586 of NW_027183503.1, read as the reverse complement.
TTCTCTTTCAGGAGACAGTGCCCTGATCTTTTCAGTAATTCCTCAGGTTATCATTCACTCTGTAAAACACAACAAGATGGACCAAACAGGTCCAAATCAATAACCCAAGAACAGGAGGGGAATATTGAAATACTCCCAACTAGTACAGGATCAGCTCCGTTAAGTGAAGAATAAAAAGCCCTAGGAAGGAAACACTAATGCACAAAAGAAGGTGTCTGTAGTAGGTTATTTCCAATCAGAATGGTAATGTTTTAGATTTAGGCACCCTAGAACTGTTCTTCTACTTTAAAAATTAGACAATAAAGAAAATCCGGACAATTTCTGCTTGACTACTGTCATCAATACCAACTCCTCGCTTTTGTGAGGTGAGGGACATCTTGGCAATTTGTTCCAGGTGGCACAAAATTTGAGTGGGAGCTGTGGGTGTGTGTGTGCTGGACCACACCCAAGGCTGGACAGACCTGCAGCCGGTAAAGACAGGGAGCAGGGACCGATGTCAATTAGTAGGAATGATGGCACTCAGGGAACTGAGCTCACAGAGAGTGAAATGAACTATTAACTGCAGAGGCTCATCTGCAAAAGCACTCAGATTCTTCTGGATGAACTGATGTCATCGCATTTTATTTTCTAATTTTGCTGTAGCTGATACTGTTTGCTGCTGAAGAGTGTGGGAAGTTTTTTATTACAGAGAACTCTGCCAAAAACCACCGAGCCTCACATTTTTGAAGAAGTTAGCAGTAGCAGGCAAATATATTCCCATCATATGAAGCTTAAACTCCTTGTGGGTCTTTAGCCATAGAAGAAGCGTAAGCTAAGCAAGCAAATCAGATTACTCTCATTGGGAACACTTGAAAAGAGCATTTTGATTTCACAAGAAGGGATAGTGGAGGGTATTGTTATTTATGTGTGAGGAAGGAGACAACTCTTAGATAAATTAAAAATTAAAATAATTTATTGGAAACAGAAAAATTTAAAAATTACAAAAATTAGAAAAATATACAAATTTGGGATCCTATGGCTCGATAGATGGCATGCCCCAGGAGTGCAGGGATCTGAGATCTTCTGGCTGAGACAGCACTGGACGTCAGGTAGAGAAAAAGGACTTGCAGTGCTGAGCTGACTTGGGGCTGGTCCAAAAGTCAGAAAAAAATTATTCAAGGCTCCTTCATAGGAGTAAGGCTTTTAATGCCCAGCACTCACACCCACCCACATCTAGCACGCACACCACTCCCTCTGACCTTCCTGAGGCTTCTCTTACTTTTTATAGTTCCTTTGCTCCGCCCCAGCCTGCCCACAGCCCGCCCACAGCCCGCCCCTTCGGTTTAAAGTGATTGGTGCTTTCCCTTTGAGAGACATCTCAGCCCACCAATGGCTCATCGTTGTCAGAGGGGTGGTATCAGTTGAGATAAGGGCGGTAAAATGCCCTCCTTAAAATTCAGGTTGCCATGGAGCTTGCCTGCCGGCTAAGGGCTGAGGGGCTAAAAATAGCTGGTGGCTGCTAGAAACTGGGGTTTTTGGAGTTGGGCTTTGAGTTAGAGTGCCAAGTAAAAACTGTTAAAAAAATATTAAAATACATCCAACACATCTTAAAACACTTGTAAAAGTAGACAATAAACATAGGAAAGAGAAATCTTCTGGTGTACAAGTGGTTTAAAGTTTGAGAAAGGGACATAACTTGGGGATTTTTAAAACTGAGGATTTTTAACTTGGAATAGTGCAACTCTCTTAAGAAACTACTTTGAACAATTGAAAACATTGATAATGGGACTTGATTTCTGTACCTGGGCTGATGGGTTAATTTTAACATTCAATTTAAAAATATTGAACTCAGAATTAATTGATTAAAACACTTAATATGCAAAGACCAAACACAATTAGGGATTTCATGTATGACATTATGGTAGAGAGAACTGTACAGAGCAATTTAAATATATTAATTCTGCATTGTAGAAAATGTAGAGCACCTCTTTCTGTGGAAGAGCTACTTTTATTTCAAACACAAGAGTCTTGCAAAACTTCCCATGATAATAGCAAAACCTTTCCTTCAAATCCGTTCACATAACTGCAAGTTCATTTATCCCCAAGGAACCTGTGTGCTTCGACACTGGAAGCGTAGCCACTTCCCTGGCCTTTTTCCTGGGCTTTTCCTTCCACAGTGTTTATTCTTGGGAGGCTTTCCCTGGCTTCTCACTGAATCCCCCTTTCATCTGGCTGCCCGTGTTTGCTGTGCAGGGAGTGAATCAGCGGGAGCACCATGGCAGTGCCACACACAGGGACACCCCCGTCTGCCCCGTCCTGCTCTGTTTGCTGGCCCTGCTGGAGCTGTCCCTCAGCAGCCCCCAGCCCATCCCCTCCTGGGGATGGAGGATGAGAGTGCCCTGCAAGCCCGGCTGCAGCAGTGACAAAGCCACAGCCCTAAGTTTGAAGCACAGCGCTGTCAGGTTTAAGCCAAGCTCTGAGTACAGTATTTTCACTCTCCTGGAGCTGGTAGGTCTAAGGGGCACTGCTTGGCACAAAATTACACGAGGCAGAAATAGGAGCAATTAGAGCAGAGCCAAGGCTTGTGAAAGTTGCCAAAGAGGAGGTTTTGCTACCCATTTCTGTGCTTGGAAGGGTGGCAAACAGGCAAGGGTGGCATTTCCAGTGAGGGTACACCTGAGTTTTGTGGGGCATCCCTCTGTTGTCACCCGTGAGCCCCCCTGTCGCTACTGAATGACGTTAATAAATCAAATCTCAAACTACCACTTTAAGATACAAAAAGGAAATAAAATTAAATGTTTCACTTGGCTTTCATGTTGAAGAGGCAGTTTCCTTAGTTGCAAATTATTTTTCTCTCAGATTTCTAATTCAACCAACCAAACAAACAAAAAAAGGAATATATTCAAACTGTTATAAGCAAAAGTTAGGAGAGAAGCTGGTCCTTAGTGTGAAAGGTCTGTGTTTCCATTAATGAATGTCCATGGCTCTGCTTAATTTCCAATGCTGTCTCTGTCAGCAGAGAAGAAAAGAATAAGAAAATCAAGACAAAGAACGTTCTTAGTTTATTTTGTCAGTAAAACTGTGTCTCTGCTGCTGGAGCCCTGGCTGGGATGCGACAGGTTTTTCAGAAGTCTTCCAGCTGTGAAATATTCCCACCACTGGCAGAATATTCCTGGGTAAATGCACTGACTTTGAACAATAGACCTTTCAGTGCAGCCAGGGATTGGTATCTCTCAGAAAAGCTGTGATTAATCTCTCTGCAGCAGAATTATACACCAGGTTTGTTCCTGTGCTGTCAATCTCACACTCGCTGCTTTCCTCCCTCTCTCCTTGTTCCCTGCCTGCTTTGCTCTCTTTGGTTTGGGGATCTTTGTTCATCGTGATTTACAGTTTCCAAAGGATGCTTCAAATGCATTTAAACATAGGAAACTTGAAAATTAAATAACTATAAAGCTTTTTAGGTAAATACTACTATGTGGGATATGAATGATCTAAGTTTTGATTTCACATCAAAACCCCATCATTAAGGATCTAAGATCCTGAGAGTTTAGACCTGTACAGTTTAGAAATTTGAGGAACTGTCAGTCCCTAAGGCTTGGCACTTGTTTTGAAGTATTACAAGTAATTTATGTTTAAATTGCAGTTCTCCAGCCTTACCAGTTAAGGCCCTGCTTCTGCAAGCAGCAATGTCTTGCATCAAACAAGTATTTTCTCCTAGGTAGGGTGCACCTTGCTTATAATCCAAATTACCTCTATATCAAAATGATGATGTTTTTAGAACAGAAAATGATTAATGCTGGAAAGGCAGCAATTATTTCTTCCCCTTCCAAGCAGAGGGAGCTTTCCTGTGGCAGGTTCCCATGGACCAGCTAAATTGATGGATCTCTGTTTCCTGAGCGAACATGACGCACGGAGCAGCAATCACCGGGAAGTAATTGACGGTTTGCTGTCTCATGTCCTCAAGCCAAACCTTTAATTCTATTAATCCACATTTACCTGTCATCATATGCAGGAAACAAACAGCAAATAACCCCTAAAGAAAGCAATGACTCCACGGGCAGAGCCCACAAAGACACCCCGAGCCCTCCCGCTTATCTGGTCAGTGCCTGGAAGGCTGAGCTGAATTCTTCCCTCCCTAAAGAAAGAAAAGGCCGTGGAGAGCAGAGGGGGGAGAAGGAGCGGTTCTGCTCGTTACCATGAAAAAGGAGCTGTCAAAGCATCACCTTCTTTCATCCTTCCTGCCTCGCCAGCCTTTTGCTGACCCGGGGAACGGGAGCTCAAATCAAAGCGTGCGGGCGAGCGCTGGAGCTGCGCAGAGCAAAGGCGGGGCGCGGGGATGGGACGGGGCCCGGCAGGCACAGCTCAGCTCGGCTTCCCTCCGTTCACGGGGCAGAGGCCGGTGCACACACAACCCCTCCTTCTTCCAGCCCTGATCCTGCCGGGGAGGCTCCTGTGTGGAGAACACGAGCAGCCAGGTGCGGATGCCGCCTGTGCTCCGGGGCAGCAGCAGCAGCACGGCGTGTCCTTGTCATGGGCACCCGAATGTCCTCGGGCAGCTGCAGAAAGGCTCAAAGCAAAGTTTAAATTTAAACTTCTAAGTTTAGAAGGGCGAATTTTAACCGAGTCCTGTGTTGTAACAGCTCACAATGGGCAAGGCGAATGTGAGCTGGGAGAGCTGCTGAGGTACAGAAGGAAAATCAGGAACTGCGTTGTTTTTAAAGGCAGGTTTATCAACCACCCATCAGCTCAACATGCTGAGACCCGAGTTCACTTCCAGGGGTTTATTATTTTTGGTGAGGTTAAGCAAACCCATGCTTTTGAATTTTGGTTTGCCTTTTAATCAAGCTTAGAATGAAGCGACTTTTCAGTGACAAAAGTCCTCCCAGGACCCTGGGAACACATGCTGCCTTGCCAAGCTTTACAAAAATGCTTTATTTTTTCCATTACTTTATAAGTGAAACTGTAAACCCATGATCTGGCCCAGAATATAATAACAAAAAAGTGCCAGGTCAGAGGTGAGTGCTACAAAACAGGTGTAAAAAAGCTTAGATTGTGCATCCTTAAATTTAAAGGGCTTCCCCTCCCTCCTCGATTAAACAAATGCATGCTGCACACACTGGTTATTACCGCAGGCCTGGTTCCTACGGTATAGCACCGTGTCCCGCAGCCATAGGGAGGAGGAGGAGGAGAAGATCCAGCAGGCAGGAGTTGTGCAGCAAGATTGATTTATTTAATTATTTTACAAACTCTTTTATAGACTTTTTTCTTCATAGCCTAATTGGACAAAGGGCCAGCCACCCCTTGGGGGTGATTGGCTAAAATCCTAAAACATCCATTGTCAAAATATTTTTCTACTATACCATAAACAAGACTTTTCAAGGTTGCAGGTGTCTGGGTTGTTTACATTCCCTGCTACCTCTTCTGTGAGAGAGAAAAGTCTCTCACGGACTTAGAAAATAACAAGAAAATCCTCGCTAGCAGCATTTTTGTAACTACAATTCCCCCTTTTTGTTTTATAAGAGAACAACTCTACTATTAATGCCAAATAGAAATCTACATCAGTTATTAATTCTAAATATGTCCTTAAGGCTTTAACTATCTGACTCCATAACAAGAAATTTAAAGTTCAGTCTCTGCTTGTAGAAGGACCATCCCAGTCTCTGCTTGTAGAAGGACCATCTGCCTGATGGTTGACATCCTGGTCATCATCAGAAGAGTCATTAGGCTGATGATCTACATTCTGGTCGCCATTTGGATGATTGGCGTTCTGGTCATCATTCAGAGGTTGCCTGTTCTGCCTCTGGTGCCGTAGGGCAGGGCGAATGCATTTTGAAGGTAGCCACCGTACCCCAGTATCTGTGGAAACACAAGCATACCCACGACCCCAAACGACAAGCTCATGTGGGCCTTCCCACTGGTTAGTGAGTAAATTCCGCACCCAGACTTTTCCCCGGGGCAGTTGTCTGTCGCCTGCAGACTGCAATGAGAAAAAATGATTCAGAATAACAGGATTATTTGAATTTTGTGGTACTGTAAGGTGATTAATTGTATACAAAGCTTTTGCTAGTCGGCTCTGTGGGGTTTCTCCATGCATTCCCCTTTTCTGTTTGTCCAAAACACGCTTCAAGGTACCATGAGCGCGTTCAACAATGGCTTGGCCAGTAGGAGAATGTGGGATACCAAAGGTATGGTCTACACCCCATAGGTGTAAAAACTGCCGTGTCTTCTCCGAGGCGTAGGCAGGACCATTATCGGTTTTCACAGAAGCTGGCACGCCCAGGACTGAGAAAGCCAATTTCCAATGGGCAATGACATCACGGCCCTTCTCTCCAGTGTGAGCAGTAGCCCACATAGCCGAGGAGAAAGTGTCAATAGACACGTGCACATACTTCAGCCGACCAAATTCAGGGATGTGAGTTACATCCGTTTGCCAAATCTGCAAGGCTTTTAGCCCTCTGGGGTTTACCCCCTCTGGCAAAGGCGCAGCGAGTCCATGACAGTCAGCACAAGCGCTGACAATGTCGCGAGCCTCGGTTGGCGTTAAATGAAACTGCTTCTGCAGGGTATGTGCACTTTGATGGAAGAAACCGTGCGATGCCTTGGCTTGTGCAATTTTGTCAGGCTGAGGCCCTACCCATGCAGGGTTTGCCAGCATGTCAGCCCTGGCATTGCCTTCCGTTAGAAAACCTGGTAAATTGGTGTGGCTTCAAATGTGCAGAATGTAATATGGATGCACTCGAGCCTGAATTGCAGACCACAAGGTTTGCAACAGCGAAAACAGAGCCACATTGTTCACCTCCTTCAGAAGGGAACAATCTAAGCGTTGGGTGATATCTGCTACATAAGCAGAGTCAGTAACCAAATTCAAAGGTTCCTGTGAGAATCGCTGAAAAGCCATGGTAACAGCCCTTAGTTCAACTAACTGAGCAGAGTCTGACTCGGATTGGTGTGTTAATGAACCACCTCAAAGGCAGTGTAGGATACTGTGCGCTCTTACACACAGTGACCCCTGCTAAAATTTGTCCCAATCCGTACGCCCCAAGCTGCCAACACATCCCGTCCCCAAAGGTTACAGGAAGTGGTAGCAACATAAGGCCTAATTGTAGCTGTGTGTCCCTCTGAATCCTTCACCACCACAGGCCGTTCACTTAAATAGCTCTGTGTGGTTCCTCCTAATCCTGCGATGGCCGATCCCACCGGGGCTAAAGGCCATGAGGGAGGCCACGCAGAGAAGGAGATGATAGTTACATCAGCACCAGTATCAATCAAACCTCGAAGCTGAATCCGGGGTGGACGGGCGCTTGGCAGGACCAGGGTACACGTCATCTGTGGCCTTTGGTCAGAGATGTCTGCGGTCCAGAAGGCCTGTGGAAGTCCCGTAGATCCACTGCCGTTATCTTCCTGAATTTGTTCTACCCTGGGGACACAAGACTTAAAAGGCACTAATTTAGCAAGGCAGGTCTTTTCAGGAATAGTTACAGGGGGTTTTTGTGTGGAGACCATAGCGCAAATCTGACCTTTAAAGTCAGAATCAATAACTCCTGAGTGCACTAAGATTCCTTGATGGGCAACATCAGGTTTTCCCACCAGCATCACACTGGATCCCTGGGCTAAGGGTCCATATGCATCCAAGGGAACCTTATAAATACCGCTAGAGTCTAAGACGACTGTGGCTGTGGTGTGGACATCAAACCCGTCTGATCTGTGGGGACCGTCTGATCCCTGGGTGCTGTCTCTAGGGTGGCTGGGTAGGCCTGTGCCTGTACCTGTGCCACTCTCTGGGGGAGCGACTGCATCGGAGAGCAATTCCCCCTCCTTGCACCCCGGCGGAAGTTTCCCGACAAAGGCCGACCATCGGCATGAGTCCGGGATCTACAGTAGCCCGTACAATGCCCTGGCCTGCCACACCTCTTGCACTGGGGGATCGCTGTGTTCTCTTTTTGGCTCGGCTTAGGCTGCTTCCGTCTCTTCACCTGTTTTGGTGGCTTTGGTTCACGACCAGAAGATGTGTGAACAGGCTGCAGGAACGCAGCCAAAGCAGACCTTTTCTGGTTCCCAGATCCCACCTTAGCACAGGCTTCGACCATGTCTGTTACCTCAGGGTCCCCTGGTAAGGCATCTATGATTTTTCTGCACTCCTCGTTTGCGTTATCTCTCACTAACTGCCTTAACAACATCTGTCTTAACCCGTCATCCTCAACCTGCTTCTCAAGAGAAGCAGCGACTTTCTCTACAAAAGAGAGGAATGACTCTGATTTGCCTTGAACTATTTCAGTATATCGCTTTCTGGGCGCAGACAACTCTATGGTTTTCAACAGGGCAGCCATGCCGACCTGTTGGGCTTGCTGCAGGATGCTAGAGGACAAGTTACCCTGTAGACTGGGATCAGAGAAGGGACCAGTCCCCATCAAAGCATCCACTCCTGCTGTCTGTCTAGGATCAGCAGCAGGGAGCTGCATATTTGCTAATGCAGTCTTGTCGGCCAGCTTTCTCCAGGTTTTCTCAAAAACTGTAAATTGTACAGGTTGAAATAGAATTTGACCTAAGTGTCTGATATCAAATGGAGAAAGCAAATCCGTATTTATCACCCTTATTATCTGCATAACCTCAGCAGAACCTAGTCCATATTGTGCCACCTTGGATTGGAGGTCCTGGGCAACTTTCCAGGCAATTACCTCATGCTTGTCATGCTCCCCTGAATCTGGGAGAGCCTTATACACTGGGAAAGCTTGGATCTCCCCTTTAGGGGAAGCACTACCATCCTGAACTTCTGGCACCGCCTGTGGATGGAGTGTAACAGCTCCCCGGTTACCCCCAGAATCCTCAGATCTATATGGCATTCCAAGGATTTCTAATGACCTCCAGTCACCCTCCTCCAATGCTCGCATCTTAATAGACTCTAAGAATCTATTATAATGCGTCGGACGCACTGTTACCGTGCAGTCCTGAAAGGTCCAGGGGCGAGACCGGCGCAGCCTTTTCCTTCGCCGCGCGGCTACAGCCGCCTGACGACCTGGGGCCAGCACCTCATCTGCCTCACTGCCTGACGAGGAATCATCAGGCAAAGGCAACTTTGGGGTGCTGGGAGTGAACAGAAATGTACGTGGAGGGGCACTTTGGCTAAGTTCGCTAGAGGCAGAACAGACAGGACAGACTGTGTCTGGCTGCGCAGCAGTTTTTACACCAGTTTCTATACGGGAGGCCGTCTCGGCCAGCCCCGACCGAACTGGTACTGGAACCGCTGCCGCTGTCTCTGAGGCTACAGCCGCTCTCGGCGCCGCCGCCTCTGGCACAGCAGCTGCGTTCGGCGCGGTCGCCGCTGCCGCTGCCGTTCCGCGCTCCCCAGCCGCGCCCGGCGCTGCTGCCGCCGGCCCGCTCTCGGGGGTCGCTCTGGGCGCTTCCCCCCCTGCCCGCTGCTCCGCAGCCGCCGTCTCTGGCCGCGGCTCCGCAGCCGCCGCCGCTGCCGGGTTCGCCGCCGGCCGCGCCGTTTCTCGGCTCGGAGCCGCGTCTCCCGCAGATGGCGGGGGGGGCGCGGGCGGCGCTGGTTCGGGCATTCGCCGCTCTAACAGGGTGAGGAGTTCCTCCATCCTTCGGGATAAATTTGGCAGCTCCATCAGCAAAGGCAAATGCTGCACTAAGAGGTCGATGGCTCGGTTCTGCGACTGTGCAGAACAGTCCAGCGCCAGGGAGGGCAGCGGACCACACCCAGGGAGTCCCGGGGCAGGCACGCCCGGCGCTACGCCGGCTAAGAAGTTAGATCCAGGTCCGTACGGAACCGAGCTAGGAGCCTCTCTGGGCATCCAAGTGGCTAAGCCGCTGATCTGAGGCCCTGGATAAGCCGTGGCCGCTGCCCAGCCGACCGGAAAGGCAGGCTGTGCGCCCTCCCGCTGCTCTGACCCCCCCGCCTCTGGCGGCGCGGGGTTCCTGGGGGCTGCGGAGTCCTGCGATTGTGCAGGGTGAGCCGGCGCAGGCTCTGCCTGTGGAGCCGGGGGGGTTTTTCTGAATCCATTATCATTTTCCCCGGAAACCCAGTCAACGGGGCCCCCCTCGGACGTTCCTCCGTCACTCATCACCGAGAAAGGCGAGCCAGCCCTGCTGTTACAGTCAAGGTCTGTCAGCAGAATAAATAATGAACGCCAGGTTTTGTATAATTCTAACGCTGCTGAGTCCCCAGTCGGGAGCTCCTTTCGGACAGCGCATCCGAGTTCCTGCCATAAGGCAAAGTCCAGGGCAGTATCTCTGTCCATGGAAATCCCTTTTAAAGTAGCCCAGTCTAATAATTCCCGAACTGAGTTTTCAGGAATGGAGGTGCGCAATATGCTAAACACACCTTTCCAGACCAGCATCGCAGCTTCGGTTTGTGAGCCGCTGTTTGCCATTTCTCAGTTCTGTCGGACCTCCGGTCCCGGGGGGCAAAGGAGAACAGCGTACCTCTAGAGGAATTCGGCTTGGCTCGCAGCAGCAGGACACGTCAGAGAGTGCAGATCACGTCGGGCAGCACCAAATATTACCGCAGTCCTGGTTCCTACGGTATAGCACCGTGTCCCGCAGCCATAGGGAGGAGGAGGAGGAGAAGATCCAGCAGGCAGGAGTTGTGCAGCAAGATTGATTTATTTAATTATTTTACAAACTCTTTTATAGACTTTTTTCTTCATAGCCTAATTGGACAAAGGGCCAGCCACCCCTTGGGGGTGATTGGCTAAAATCCTAAAACATCCATGGTCAAAATATTTTTCTACTATACCATAAACAAGACTTTTCAAGGTTGCAGGTGTCTGGGTTGTTTACATTCCCTGCTACCTCTTCTGTGAGAGAGAAAAGTCTCTCACGGACTTAGAAAATAACAAGAAAATCCTCGCTAGCAGCATTTTTGTAACTACACACTGGTAATGTACTTAGTGGGTGAAATGCATTGTAAATGAATTACAGATTTTATACTTTAAAAGATTAGTTTGTGCTTAAAAAGCTGTACCCTGTCTGATGTTAAACCCCAGTCCCACCCCATTTTTTTCAAGGCAAACACTTACTGATGGCTCTCCTCTTTTCCTGGGCATGCCACTGGAGGAGGTCCAAGCCCAGATGATCCCGCTGAAAGAAAGGTGCCCGCAGCCCAGGGACCCTCAGCGTGGGCTCCCCCAGCCCCTCAGGGCCTCGCCACTGGTCACAGCAGCGCCGTGCCTGGCTCCTGCCTGCCCGCACCGTGGGCATCCACGGCTGCTCCCGGACATGGAGCTCAGCCAGTGCTGGTGCCGTGTGGGCTTTGCTGGTGGTACCACCTGGACACTGCTGTGCCAGCTCTGTCCCTCTTTATTCATACAAAAGAGCTGATCCGGGAAGCTCTCAGTCGAGGTTCAGTTGAGCAATTCCAAGTCATTTTCTGGCAGAAATGGGTGGCCAGGCTTGCCATTAGCACAAGCAAACAGTGATATCCCTGACAGCAACCTCCTCCTGTCCCCTTCTGGTCACTGGGAACACGTGTTGTGGTTCCGGCTGCCTCTGTGGGAGCAATGGGGAGCGTGAGCCCGTGCTGTGCACCACTGCTGAGCTGGCAGCACGTTGGATACGGCCAGGACGTTCTCTGTTTCCCCAGAGCTGGGGCCTGCAGGCCCCTTGCCGCCCCTGGGCCCAGGCTGTGCCACCAACAAAGCCCAGAGGGCCGGGAGGAGAGCCCAGGGGCAGCGCAGCTGCTCGGGCAGGGGCTCCTGCCAGGGACACGGGCCAAAGGCATCCCTGCAGCAGCAGCTGCCACCACAACCCTCCCTGCCCCGCGACAGCTCCCGCAGCCCAGGGGGACAGACTTTTGTCAGAAAGTCTACAGCCAGCAAGGAGATTGTCCCAGTTATTGTGCGCTGCTTTTCTGCTCTGCAGCTGGTCCCAGAAACATCTGTCAGACTGCTGTAAAGGCCCCAGTATGGTCTGATAGCTCCTCTGCTTTTCCAGTCGGCAATCAGAAAGCTTGCAACAAATCCACCAATAAATTCCATGTTACCTCTCTGAATTGCACACTACAGTTTCCTCCATTTATTTGCAATACCTGGAGGTTCCTGTATATAGTAATGGTCTTGAGGATCTCTGATTCTTTTCAGTGTTTTTGGTTTTTTTTTTATATTGAGACAAACAAAATAGCCTTATTGTTTTTAGTTTTAGCAGGTCTAGTTTTTTCCTTAGCGTGAGGGTTTACTTATAAATCCACAGGTAAAGTTATTTTTATTTAGGTTTTTTTGTTCCCCAAGCAATTATTTTGTCAATCTGTTATTTACTTCTTAGTTAATGTTCCATATATGAACAATTTTGACTCTGTTTTTATAGGAATGTAGAGATCTCAGAAAGCTGTATTTTTAATTTTGATGACATTCTCCCTCCCCACTCCCAGCTTTTACTATGATCCTTTTTGAAACATCCCTGAGGATAGGTAGAGTTACTTGGGAAATGCTTGGCTTAACCTGGGTAATGGATTATTATTTTTAGCGCTATAAACGTACATTGCTTCAAGCTTCACAGCCACAGTCCTGATTTGTTGCTCACTGCATGGATGCCTGTCTGAGTTAAAACAATGTTTTTGAGGCAGCTGAAGAGCTTAGACCTCAGAGATTAAAGTTCCTGGGAGGAGGAGGAAGAAAGGATAAAATCCTGTTTCAAAGGCTGTTTCTTCATTTCTAGTATGCCGGAAGTATGGTATACTACACCTGCCTTCAAATATCATTTAATTACGGAAAAACTCTCTACAGTGCCAGACACCAGGACATATTACTCAACACTTTGCCTCACAATGTATCAGCCTTAATTACAGTGAGAGGTAGGTCTTAATTACAGTCCGATTAGAGCCAATCAGCATTGTATGAATGGCAAGGAGAATTTGCACGTGAACAGATGAATATGTCCCACTCAATAATGAACAAAATTTGCCTTTACTTGGAAGAAAGTAGACATGGAGCAGTGCAGTATCTGGGTTTTATCCAGCGATAAACAGGGCGAGAAGCTGCAACAACTTACCTGTTTTACAGAGCACAAGTACTGATACAGCCCATAGTGCACCCACGTGAAGGGATCTTCAGGACATTCCTTTATTTCTCAGCAAGGAATGGGCAGCAAAATGCTGGCCTTTTCCCATTTGTCTGAACTGGAAGCCATGCTCCTCTCCTGTTTCTCCTTGAGCACACTGTCTGTTACTTGCAGGCTTCACTCACTCCTCTCTCGGCCCATCACTAAATGGCACAACTGCCAAAAACCAGGTGCCAGCATCATTACCCAGCATTAATCCAGCACTGCTCTGATGCTGCACAGGAGCACAGAATGGCTTGGGTTGGAAGGGACATTTAAAGGCCGTCTAGTCCAATGTCCTGCAGTGAGCAGGGACACCTTTAACTAGATCAGGTTGCTCAGAGTGTGAGCTTGAAAGTCTCCAGGGATGGATTCCCACCTCTCTGGGCAACCTGTCCCAGGATTTCAACATCCACAGTGTAAAAAATGTCTTTCTTATGTCTAGTCTGAATCTACCATCTTTTAGATTAAAACCATTCCCCCTTGGTCTTGTCACAACAGGCCCTACTAAAAATTCTGTCACATCTTTTTTACAAGCCCCCTTAAGGTACCTAAAGGCAGCAATCTGGTCCCCCTGGAGCCTTCTCTTCTCCAGGCTGAACACCCCCAGCTGTCCCAGCCTGTCTCCAAAGCAGAGGGGCTCCAGTCCTCAGAGCATTTTGTCCCTCCTCCAGACTTGCTCCAACAGGTTTGTGTCCTTCCTGGGTTGGGGATCCAGAGCTGGATGCAGTACTCCCGGTGGGGTCTCACCAGAGCAGAGGAGTGGAATCACCTCCTTCAACCTGCTGGGCACACTCCTTTGGGTGCATCCCAGGATAAGGCTGGCAGTGCACATGGCCAGCTCACATCCAGCCTCTCATCCAACAGCACCCCCAAGTCCTGCTCAGCAGCGCTGCTCTCCATCTCTTCGTCCCCCAGCCTGTGAGATCAGCTGGGCTGGGACTGTGTCACACCCCTTGGACAGAGCTGCTGTACAGGATGGGCTCCCGCCCCAGGAAGGAAAATTCCTGAGGTCGATCCCCACACAACTCCACCCTGGCTGTGAGGTCACAGCAGGCTCTGAGGTCACAGAGGTCCCAGAGCCCTGCGCTTGCACAGCACCACAGCGACCGAGCAGTCCGGCGGTGACCACGGCTGTTGCGGCAGCGGCGGCGGCGGCGGCGGCGGTGCTGACCTTGGGACAGCAGCGTCAGGACTGTGGTGGCTGCGAGAGCGGCGGGACTGGCTGAGGGCAAGGCACCATGGCCCTTGCTCTGCGCCTCTTGCTCCTGCTCCTGCTGGCAGTGGCCCTGCCTGCCAGGGCTGCCCAGGCTGCTCCGATGCCAGCGCGCGGAGCAGGTGAGCCGGCGGCCGGGCTCCCCTTTCCCAGGACAGCGCTCCCTTCTCCCCAGGAAGCGTGGGGGAGGGTTTTCCCCAGGGCTGTAGGGAGGGCTTCTGTGGTGGGAGTGAGAGAGCCCTGAGGGGCCCTGGGCTGCTCCAGCCGCCCCTCCAGGGATGTTGCCCAGGGCCTGCAAAGAGGGAGGAGAGGCACCAGGAGCCAGCCCAGAGCTCCACAGGCCCCTCTGCAGCTTTGGCCATGTCCGTTGGCATCTGGCTCCCACGGCCTTACCCAACCCCCTTGCAGTGCCCAGTTCCCTAAGGCAGAAGGGGATCCCAGCACACCATGGAATGCTTCTGATCTCTGCTCCCTTCTAGACTGGGATCAGGACATGGAATATCTGGAAGCCCTCCCGGATGACGGTTTGAAGACCTCGGCACATGCTGGAGGCAAGTTCTCAATGTCCCTTTTTAGTGACACAATGATCAGCGTCACTGTGGCAAGAGCTCACTCATGTGCCACTCTCCTTAACATCATCTCAAGGCTGAAGGATTCTGGAGACCTTGCCCTGCTCCCTTCTCGAGCCCTGAGTGATCCCACAGGGTCGTTGTCGGGGGAGGAAGGAGCACTTAGCTGTCAGTCTTCTTCCCGTGTGCAATGCCAGTTGCTCCTTGCATGTGCTCTGTGCAGCCACGGAGAAGAGTAGAGAGGGAAGGGGCCGGGCCCAGGGCTGTGCCCCGGGGCGCTGTGCCCGGTGCGGCTCCTCTGCCGGCCCCAGGCAGCCTGAGGATGTTGAACAGTGCCAGGGAAACTGTTCTGTCCTGACTTTCTTTGCAGCTGAACCTGTTGGTGAAGCAGCTTCCCAGCCCATGTCCACGACTGAGCCTCTGGGGGATGGTGAGGGTAGATCAAGACCTTTTCCCCGGGTGAGCTGCCAGCTCACAGCCCAAAGTTGACCAGTGGGGCAGAAACGACAGAAGCTTCTCTGGCTGTTGAGGTACAGGTGTGTCTGCAGGGAGGACTTCTCCAGCTCCTTTGCTGGCTCCTGCACGCAAGCCTGACTCCCATCGCAGGGGTGAGTAGTGAGTCCCTGCTGACCCCACAGGCTGAGCACTGGTTTTGTGGGATCCACTCCTAGGAAACTGAACTACTTTCTCTTAAGGTCCTCCGAGAAGGAGGAACAAACCTACAAGAGTCAAGAAGTCCCTGGAGAAATCCAAACACAAGGTCCAGTTGCTGAGTGATCTGGAGAGACGGCGTGGTGGGTGCATTTCCCTCAGTCTTCTCCTGAGCCTCAGCAGCCGGGGGCTGTCGCTGCACATCTGCACACGCCGTGCCCGGCACAGGGGAAGGGATCCATCGCAGCCTCGCGGCCCCGCTGCTGCTTTCACACCCTGCAGGGCTGTTTCCCAGCCTGGCCTGGCTGCAGCTCCTCCCCAGCCTCTGCAGGAAGGCATTTGGCATCAGCTGACAGGGTGCCCAAACTGCACCACGGGCCATGCACACCCTGAGATCCCCTGCAATTTCCTGGTCTCTGGGTAGATCAGGAGTGGAGGCTCTTTGGAGGAGGGAGGGCTCTGGCCCAGCCCCAAGAGCCTGGGCATTTTCCTGATCCTGATCCATGTCTTTGACCAGTATTGCCTCCTGAAGATGCCACCTCCCCATGGGGAACAGTTCCACCTGACCCAGCTGTCCCTCTTCCTTTCTCCAGAGATGGAAGCAGAGGCTGTGCTGAAGGCGGCGTTTCCCGGAGGAAGCAGTGGCTCATTGGCAGCCTCTGCTGCAGGAAGGCAGGCCATGCCAGGAACAGTCACAGGAGGTAATTGCTGAGCCTCTGGGCCTCAGCCCTGCTGAGGCTTGAGCTGCCATCTCTGCTGCTGGGCAGTGCGGGCACAGCCCGGGCAAGAGCAGCACAGCACAGAGGAATTCTCCCGAGCAGGCTCAGGGCATGCGGGTACTGAGCAGTCCTGCTGGGCTCCCTCCGTGGGAGACACGTCCCGAAACCTGGGAGCCGCTGCAAGGGGTGCCCATGGTGGGGAAAGGGCAGAGGGGCAGAGCAGGGCTGCTGTGTGTCCTGACAGGGCCTGACTCTGTCCCCCTGCGCTGTGGGAGCTGTCCCAGCAGAGGGAGGGAGGGGCAGTTGTGGCCCTGCAGATTTCCCAGGGCTGTAGGGAGGGTTTCCATTGTGCAGAGCTCCGCAGGCCCCTCTGCAGCTTTGGCCATGTCCATTGGCGTCTGTCTCCCACGGCCTTACCCAACCCCCTTGCAGTGCCCAGTTCCCTAAGGCAGAAGGGGATCCCAGCACACCATGGAATGCTTCTGATCTCTGCTCCCTTCTAGACTGGGATCAGGACATGGAATATCTGGAAGCCCTCCTGGATGACGGTTTGAAGACCTCGGCACATGCTGGAGGCAAGTTCTCAATGTCCCTTTTTAGTGACACAATGATCAGCGTCACTGTGGCAAGAGCTCACTCATGTGCCACTCTCCTTAACATCATCTCAAGGCTGAAGGATTCTGGAGACCTTGCCCTGCTCCCTTCTCGAGCCCTGAGTGATCCCACAGGGTCGTTGTCGGGGGAGGAAGGAGCATTTAGCTGTCAGTCTTCTTCCCGTGTGCAATGCCAGTTGCTCCTTGCGTGTGCTCTGTGCAGCCACGGAGAAGAGCAGAGAGGGAAGGGGCCGGGCCCAGGGCTGTGCCCCGGGGCTGTGCCCGGCGCGGCTCCTCTGCCGGCCCCAGGGAGCCGGAGCTGCTGCCGCTGCCAAGCCCTGGCCCCGGCTGAGTTTAGAGCTGCCGGCAGCTCCAGGGAGTGCTTTCTGCCCTGACTGCCCTGCAAGGGGCTCCTTCCTTCCCAGCGTGGGGCCACTGCAGGCACGGGCTCCCTCTGCCCGTGCTCCTGAGTGGAAGGCAGAGATGAGGGAGCGCCCTGGAGGGCACCAGTCACCCAGGTGCACCCACTGCCACTCCGGCTCGAAAGAGAAATGGAATTACTTTCCATTAAGGTCCTCTGAGAGGGAAGAACCAAGACATTGAAGACAAGAAATCCCTGGAGGCATCCGAACTTCTGGACCAGATGCTGAGTGATCTGGAGAGACGGCGTGGTGGGTGCATTTCCCTCAGTCTTCTCCTGAGCCTCAGCAGCCGGGGGCTGTCGCTGCACATCTGCACACGCCGTGCCCGGCACAGGGGAAGGGATCCATCGCAGCCTCGCGGCCCCGCTGCTGCTTTCACGCCCTGCAGGGCTGTTTCCCAGCCTGGCCTGGCTGCAGCTCCTCCCCAGCCTCTGCAGGAAGGCATTTGGCATCAGCTGACAGGGTGCCCAAACTGCACCACGGGCCATGCACACCCTGAGATCCCCTGCAATTTCCCGGTCTCTGGGTAGATCAGGAGGGGCAGCAGTTTGGAGGAGGGAGTGCCCGGGATCAGCTCCAAGAGCCTGGGCATTTTCCTGATCCTGATCCATGTCTTTGACCAGTATTGCCTCCTGAAGATGCCACCTCCCCATGGGGAACAGTTCCATCTGACCCAGCTGTCCCTTTTCCTTTCTCAAGGGATGGACCAAATGGCCATGGAGGAGACAGCGCTTCCCGGAGAAAGCAGGGGCTCATTGTCAGCCCCTGCTGCAGGAAAGGAGGAGCTGCCAGCCACGGGCACAGGCCCAGGAGGTAATTGCTGTGCCGGGCTCAGTCGGGCTCAGCCCTCGGCGGGGCTGTGTGGCAGCAGCTCTTCCCCCAGGGCCCGCCCTTGCAGGGCCCGGCAGCAGCCAAAGCTGGAGGCGCCTTGGCTTCGAGGCCTCTGGAGCTCGTTCCGCAGCCCCTGGCAAACGGGACTCGTGCACCAAGGTCCCTCCCGCTGCAGCTGCCTCCCAGAGCTGGCCCTGAGTGCCCAGAGGCCCCAGGCACAGGAGCAGCTCCAAGCGGGAGCCCTGCCGCAAGCCCAGGGCCAGAGCCAGCCCTGGCTGCCACACTGGGCAGGGCTGCTGTGTGTCCTGCCAGGGCCTGGCTCTGTCCCCCTGGGCTGCGGGAGCTGTCGCGGGGCAGGGAGGGTTGTGGTGGCAGCTGCTGCTGCAGGGATGCCTTTGGCCCGTGTCCCTCCAAGGAGCCCCTGCCCGAGCAGCTGCGCTGCCCCTGGGCTCTCCTCCCGGCCCTCTGGGCTTTGTTGGTGGCACAGCCTGGGCCCAGGGGCAGCAAGGGGCCTGCAGGCCCCAGCTCTGGGGAAACAGAGAACGTCCTGGCCGTATCCAACGTGCTGCCAGCTCAGCAGTGGTGCAGAGCACGGGCTCACGCTCCCCATTGCTCCCACAGATGTGCTTGGCAAGTCAGGCACAAATGCCCAGGATACATCGAGCAGCCCGAGAGTTTTCTGCCCCCAGGATGTGCGCAAGTCCTGCATGGTAGGCACAGTAGTGACGCTGATCACTGTGCCATTTTCCATGGTCCTGTGCTATGTCGGGTTCCGGTGGTGGAAGGGCAAGGAACAGTAAGTTGTTGATCTCCATCCCCCAGCTTCCTTTAAAGGCTGCTTGTAGACAGGAAACATTCCCAGGGAGGCTGCTGTGGAGTTGTGGCGAGGCCATGGTTGTCCACACAACTCTGCTGAGGGTTCTGCTGCTGTCCAATGCTTTAATTGGCCTCTTAATGGCTGGGCCTTGTCCTGGAGAGCCCGCTCGGGCTGCAGCCAGTGCTGGCTCCCACAGAGGCTGCCTGGCCAAGAGCAGCCCCCGGAGCACCAGGCAGGGGCAAAGCAAGGCGGGGAGGAGAAAGAGCGGGGCCGAGATTGCCCTTGAAAGGCAGACGCTCTCTGGGGCCCGCTCCTGGCCAGGGACCCTGCCCAGAGCCATCCCCGGCTGGCTGGGGCCTCGAGGGGCAGCTGTCCACCTGGGCCAAGGTGTGCCAGCAGCTGCAGCCGTGCCGGGGAGCCTTGCCAGCTCTGGGCCCTGCTGGGAGGAGGGTCCCTGTGTGCCAGGTGCAGCTGGGGGCCTCAGACACCTCCTCTCTCCACAGTCGCCCTGCTCCAGCTCCAGCGTCCCAGCCAGGAAGGCCCGGCTCACCCTCGCCTCCAGGGAGCCCCAAGACCGTCCATTTTGACAGCTCTCAGACATGGCCTCGGCAGCAGCCACAGTCACCCAGAAAAGCAGAGCACCAGCACTCTCTGCCTCCCCCACGCCCCCCCCGCCCAGCTGTGAAGCAGAAGCCCCCCGAGATCCCCCCACCTCCTCCCCTCCCGAGCCAGCCACCCTGGTCCTCCAGGTAGGACTGAAACTGGACCAGCCAGAACAGGGCTTGGGCTACCAACAGCTTGGGGCATCTGCTAGAGTCAGTTCTCTGACTGTTGTACCTACAACAGGAAGGGCTGAAGACACTTCCTGTGCCCTGTCTCATCCTTTGCTGCTTTGATTTTCATGCAGCTGAATGCTGGCTGAATCTCTTCGAAGAACTTTATTTGCAATAGCACTGCCTGTTTTACCCCACCTGTAAGCAGAAAAAAAATAAAAAATTCTTCAGTTTAGACTTCATTTTTCGTGTGGTTGGGCCACTCAAATTTTGAGCAATTAATTTTCGATGGCGCCTCTTCCCTTTTCCTTACTAGCTAAAAAAAGTTCATCTGGACACAAAAATCACCAGAATTCCTGAGATTTACCTCAAAGCCCAGAGGACAATCTAGCACAGAATATTCTTCCTGTGTACTGCACAACAAGAAATATTCTGAGGAAATAGTGTGGCAGCTGAGGCTCATGGAACTCCCAGAATACTGAGCCTGCAGAGGAGGCAAAGAGCCCTGGCAGTGGCTGAGAGGACTTCTCCTCTGCAGGCTCCTCTGAAAGTGTGTCACTTCAGGAGGGAAAGCTTTTAAACCTTTCCCTTACCTTCCTGCTGTGCTAAAATGTACGGCTCATCCTGAGAAAATACTAAGCTACAAACAAGTCTCCATTCCTCAACAATAGCTACTCAGGTGCTCAATTTATCTTAAAGAGCAAAGCCGAATGTGATCAGATGAATCATCAAAGCCTATTTGCAGAGAAACCCCACCCCACGTGAGCAAACCTTTATTAGCGTCAGTTCACTCAAAAGAAACCCAAGCCTGTATTAACCAGTGTTTCAAATGAACTTGAATTCTCTTTCCTCACGTATCAGCGGGATTGGTTTTCTCCTATTTTTGTCCTAGGGAGAATCTTAGAATGATTTACTCTTGACAGGACTCCTTGGATGGTCCCCAGACCTGACCCATGCCTTGCCTGGGCTGTTAAAGCAGCCTCTTAGCACCACATGACTTTGCCACCCTGCTCAGACCTTGGGCACGGCTGGTGCCACGGTCCCCTCTGGTGCCACGGTTCCCTCTGGCTCGTGGTGTGTCCCTGCTGCTGGAGGAGCCCTGCTCGTGCTGCTCCCTGGGTTCAACAACGCCAGTCCTACTCCCCAGCCAAAGAGAGACTAAAATCACTGCTTTGGGCAGCTCAGCATTTGAACAGGTTTAGCCCTTACTCATCTCTATCACAGGCAATTTAAAACCCACATACCTACACCATAAAGTCACCTCATCTACAGAGGTAAGGAAGCCTGAGCAAACAGAAGGTCGACTTTCAGGCGCATTGGGTTTTTAATTTCGTGGAGAAGCACTCACTTGTTCACAAGCCTCACTTGTCAAACTGGATTGTGAGATGCTATTGTCTTGCTGCTATTAAAGAGGAAGCAGGGAGAAATTACTTAAGAAATCAGAAACAAGCTTGGGGCGCAGGCTTGGCACACAAACCAAGCAGGGTGGCACCTGCCCGCTTTGCCTGAATCCCTTTTCCTGACGGACAAAGGGGATCGCGACTCCGCTGTGGGGCGAGCCGGGCACTCCGTGAGCAGTGCTGGAGCAGCGCCGGGGCAGCGGCAGCCCTGCCCGTCCCTCCCGTCCTGCCCATCCCATCCCACCCTGCGTACCCAGGGATGCTGGGGCAAGGCTCTGGGAGCAGCAGCATCCCCTGATGGACTTGGTCTGTGTTCCACAGGGACCCTGTTGTACAGCCCACCCAAGTGGATCCACCACCAACGCTACCATGGCGAGGCAACAATGATCTGGTCCCTGGGTCTCCTGCTGTACCATTTGGTGGTGGGGAAGCACCCATTCAGGAGGGGTCAGGAGATCATCTGGGGGTGGATCCTGTTCCCACGAGGGCTCTCTCCAGGTGGATCCCTCATCTCTGCGGCACGGGGGGAATAGCAGTGCTGGGAGACAGCAGCGGGCTCAGGAGCATCCCGCTCTGGCAGGTCTGAGCAGGTGGCACATGTCCTGCTCTCCTGCTGCCCTCCAAAGCACAGAATCCATGGGGAAGTTTAGGCCCAGCTCTGGGCACAGCCAGCATGGCCTGGGCACGGGAACAGGGGCAAAGCGGGCGGGATCCTTCTGCAGCTGCCTGCTGGTTTCTGGTTTCTCTGCCCAGAGTGCCAGGATGTTCTTAAGAGGTGCTTGTCCATGCAGCCCTTGGACAGGCCGTCCTTGGAAGAGCTCTTCAGTGCCCCTTGGCTGCAGGGTGTTCATGTGCCCTAGAGGATGGCAGAGACCCACGGGCACAGTGTGATCCAGGGGCCTGGCAGGTAACAGCCCCACACATCTCTTGGCAATCAGTGGCAAAGCAAAGCAGATGATTTTGTCCTGCCTGTAGCTCTGAGCAGGGAGCATCAGAAGGGAACACGCAGCTCTTGGGCTGCAGCTGAGCTGGAGGCCTGCTCTGGCAAGCACTGGTGGCCACCATCCCCCCTGGTTTTGTTTGTCTGGTTCATTGATGGCTGGGGCCCTGGGCAGAACACTGAGAGCCTGGTGTGGCCCCAGGGAAGGAGAAGGAGCCCCTGGAGAAGCTGTAGCAGGTGGGGCTGCTGCTGCTGGAGACACCAGGGGCGAGCTCAAGGACGACAACCTCTTCCTGGAGCTGGCCAGCGGCAGCTGAAGATGATGGCCTTTGATTCTGGCACCTTCTCCAAAGACACGCTCCACGGCCAGTGTGCAGGTGAGTCCAGAGCCAGGGGGATGCTCCCAGAGCTGGGCATGGCACGGCCTGGCCGGGCACCAAAGGTTCCCCCTTTGCTGGGGCGGCTGCAGGGAATTCTTCAGTGGCTGCCAAGCTGCTTTTGGGCTCTGGGCAGCTGCTGAGGAGGTGGCTGTGCCATGGCTGGCTGCAGGCTGGGCACTTGTCCTGCCCTCCTGCTCTGCTCCCAAAGGCAGCAATGCTGGGCAGCTTTGGGCCTTGCTCTGAGCACGGCCAGCACGGCCTGGGCACTGCGGGCGGCTGGGACAAGGGGACAGGAGGCTTCAGCTGACGGGCGGGTTCTGCTTTCTCTCCTCGCAGCCGGGCTCTGCCGATGCTGAGGCTGCTCTGGGCTCTGCAGGGCTCTGCTGGGGCTCAGCCCCGGGCACGGCTGGGCCCGCTCTCCCCTCACAGGGCTCTGACAGCTTTGCATCAGACGAGCCCATTGCGAGCACAGCGACGGAGCTTTCTGCTTTTGCAGGTGAGTGAGACTCTCGTGCAGGCCAAGAGATTGCAGTCAGGGACACACATCCCACTGGCAAGAACCCAAACCCTCCACAGTCCTGGCTGAACGCCTGGATCTGCACAGGGTGTTCTGTCTGTCCCACTCTTCCTTCCTTTTGGGCTGGAATTGTGCCATTGCACTTTCTTCCTCCTCCAGAAGTGCCACGAGTGGGCCCAACCTGGCGAGTGGGCTGTGTTCCTGAGGCAGTGCAGCCTGGAGCTGATGGATGAAGAATTGCCCTTCTCCAGTGCCAAACCAGAGCAAAAAGCCCTAAGTGGGACTTGGTGTCTTTAAGAACCCCCTGACAATTTCCAAGGGAATGTGCAGCTCATTGGCAGGGTGAGAAGGAAGGGCATCTTCTCAGTGAGCTGGGGTGGGACAAAGTTTAGATTGCCAGTGCTGCTCGGAGCTGGCAGGGCACAATCAATTTCCTATTGCTTCAACCACAATTTAAGATAACAATGTTGGAAACATAGCAAAAATCTTGAAAAAGGACTGCTGAGGTCAGTAAGATGGATCAATGCCATCAGCATATTTACAAATACCTGAGTTTTCTTTTTGAAAAGATCAGTTACCTCTTAATCCAGAGTTACAAAAGACTTTTCACTCCACATTTGGGTTTTGGTTTTATAGTTCATAATATTTTCTGGTCTTTTTCTTTTGTTTTTTTCTATTAATTAAACAGAAGACACATCCTAAATGATGGAGCAGCACTGCTGAACACGGGGACACGCAGAGGGACCAGAAGCAGCTGCCTTTGTCCCCCTGCAGCTCCAAGGCCCAATCTCTGAGCAGACAGGGCTGGCAGAGACTGGCAGGCTCCCTGTTTGCTGTGCTGCCCCACTTGTGAGCGGCCCAGCTTTGCGTGAGGCACAGGGAGAACAAGGGGCAGCTCCCTGCCAGCCCCGCAGCCCAGGCACCCCTCAGGCCCCGGGGTTTGGGGCACTGTCAGCACCCGCTGCTCCAGCGCCCGCTCCTGCTGGCACTGACAGCAACACCCAAACTGTGGCTGATCCCGAGGGAGCAGCAGCAGGGCCTGGATCTGATCCCTGACTCTGGGGCAGGGCTGGACAAATGACCCCCACAGCAGCAGCAGCAGCGGCAGCAAATGGAGCTGACTTTCAGCACAGCCCCTGCTGCTGTTCCCTCCCGTTGGCAGCGGTGTCACAGCAGCCTGGGGCACCTGGGAGCCCTCAGTGCCAGCAGGGACTGGAGATGGCAGCCCTGGGCTGCTGGAGGGTGTGCAAGGAGCAGAGGTGGGCACTCCCTGTCCATGTGGAGCTTGCAGGTGGAAAAGGCTGCTGTGAGCAGGCAGCTCCAAGGGCAGAGAAAGGAGGGTCTCGAGCACTGGAGCTGTGCCAGTGCCACAGCCCTGGGCAGCAGCCACCGAGCCCCGGGGGCACAGAGGGCACAGCAAGAGGGACAAAAGCAGTCAAGGGCAGAGACTGGGCAGGGTGAGAGCTGGGAGCAGGAACAGCTGCTTCATTGCACTCTTGGAGAAAGCTCTTGGCTGTTTCAAAGCGCTGAAAGGCGTGAAGGGCACAGAGGAGGCCACAGCAAACAATGCTCCTGTTTCCACAGCCTCCCCTCTCCGTGTGCCAGAAGGAATTGGATGAACTGTGTTCTTCTCTCCGAGTTGTCTCGTTCAGCTTGAGCAGCTCAGCACCAGGAGCTGAAGGAGCTGAAGCCTTAGGCCACAAGAGCTGAGCAAGAGGAGACTTTGGGGCAAAGTAATGCTGGTGCCATGGACCTGGCTGAATGCAGCAGACAGAATCCTGGAATTACAGAATCCTTCCTGTTGGGAAAGACCTCTGAGCTCATCGAGTCCAACCATTAACCCAGTACAGTCAAGCCCAGCACTAAACCACATCCCTGAAGTGCCAAGGCCTGAACAACAGACCTGAACAACAGGCCCTGAGCCAAAGGTGACCTCTGGATTAACCTTCTAACCAAAGGTTATCTTTGTATCTGCTCATTACCAAAATTTGCATGATCATTAGCGTTGTGATTGATGTATCCTCTCATTAGTGAAACATGGATTGACCTTTCTGTGTTTAGAAGCCAGACAAGGCCGTGAAATCCGACATCTGGCCTTGTTTGGGGCTGTATGGTCAAAGTCGGCTCCCTTGGCTCCTCCTTGAGCCCTGGCCAGGCTTAGGAGGAAGCCAAGAGGAGGATGAAAGCAGATGTTCCTGCACTAGAAGTGCTGTCAGTTTGTTTCTCCAGCACTGTCAAAGCTGGGCCCTCTCCCAGCGGGGTTGGAGCCTCAGCTGTGGCTGGAGGCAGCTGCAGGAATTCCCAGTGTCCGGGAGTGGCTCTCCAGTCCTTGGCTGGGACAGCTTCCCCCAGCTGATGGGTGGCTCTGGGGGATGGCAAAGTCTGAGGGTCACTGGGGCTGGATCTTGGTTAATCACTGCAGGCAATCTTTGGCACTGATGACTGGGGGCATTGCTGAGCTGCTCCTGCTGTGATTCTTTGCTGCTTTGAGCTGTAAAAAATGACACAGTTCCTTCAGTTGGTGTCTGTGTCTCTGGTGCTGGCCCTGCCCACTGGTACAACAAAATTGGTGTAGTCTGGCCGGATCACACCAAAATGCTGCTTTTTAAATGTAAATGTAAGGAATCAGTCCTGTCCAAAATCCTGGATGGGAAGAGCTTCCCTGGAATTCGCTGGCTCTGGAGTGGGCTGAGGTCGGAGCACCGTGCGAGCAGTGGGGCAGTCGGTTAAAAGGAGCTGAAGTGCTGGATGTCTTAAAATGCATCCAAAAATTGGATATGGAAAAAGGAAAAGAGCTTGTGGGTTTGGGAAGAGGAGGATGGATTTTGTTAACAGCATATTGGAAACAGCACCAACAGAAGGAACGATTGTTGTTGGAATGCTCCCACATGGAGCAATAGAAGAAGTTTTTAATTTTGAGCTCAAATGTCTTTGTGCAAGTGAACTAGTAATAATATCCTAGTTTATATATATATAAAATGATATTTATATTGTATAGATAATAAATAATAATGTGAAATAGTGCTGACAATACGAATTCTTTAGCCATGGCTGCTCAGGGATGTAACACTAAATACCCTCCAGAAAATGCTTGGCCAGGACCCAAAGGTCACTGGTAAACTCTGGGAGATTGCACACAATGAATAAAGGAGGAAGGGATGGAATTGGCTGGTTTTTTAGGGTTTGCTGATACTGTGGTCTGGAATGCTTTGTCTGTTCCTGTGAAAAAGACAGTGATGAAGACTGCTGGGTTTTTCATATCCCAGCCTATCCACAAGCTGCAGGATTGGTTGAATAGATGAAGGGGTTGTTAAAAGAGCAGCTGAAAAAATGAGGAGATGGGACCCGTCCTGATGGAGAACCCATCTCCCAGATGTGCTCCATACCCTTAACAACAGCCCCGCTGGGGAAATGGAAACCCCTGGGTGTGCCCAGCTGCACCCAGTCTGCAAATCCACCCATGGACAGGGAGACTTGGACTTCCTGGAAAATCGTTCTGGGTGCGATGGGCCCTGACAGGGCCACCCCAGAGGCTGCAGGGCTGGGCCTTTGTGCATTGGGATTAATTGGGATAAATCAGAAGCAAGTGAGAGTTATCAATGCAGGAACAGGAATTCAGATTTCTCCAGGACAACTTTGGTTTGGTAACTGCTTGCTGGAGCTTGGCCTTGCAAAGTGTTCATGTCATGGGAGGAGGAATTGATGCAGATTATCAAGGAGAAATCAAAGTAATTCTGTGAAATGATAATGAACAAGATTGGATTATTTAATTCCATGACAGGCCAGCACAATTATTGATATTACAATTTTATAAACAATTGTGCAAAAAGGAGATCCACCTCAAATGACCACTGTTGGTGGATATAAAGGGTTTGGATCCAGCAGTCCTAATAATGGAGCCAGAGTGTGGGTCCAGAGGCCCAAAGGCCCTCCCGAGGCAGCTGAAGGAACAGCTCCAGGGAAAGACAACACTGTTTGAATCCTGGAACCTGGGCAGAACGATGGGAATGTGTCCCTGCAGCCAAGTGTTCTGTGTGAGAACAAGGAGATGTTACAGGATATTGTTTTACAGATCCGGCCAGACCCAATCTCCCTGTTTGCCCCCACGGCCCCTCTGGAAAATGCTCTGATCCACAGGGCTCCATGTGAAGGCTGATGTGACTCTGAGTGACTTCCACACAAATTCCAGCCAGGAGCCTGGGTGCCCCTCAGGGACTGGGACCCGGCACCTCTCCAGCCGAAGGGGAAAGGACCCACCAAGCCTTGTTACCCCTGACACCGCGGTAAAGCTGAACAGCAAAGGACCTTGGAGGCATTATCCTGGAATGAAAAAGGTGCCAGCTCCATGGACAATGGAATTATTGTTCCTAACCCAAATGAGACTGAGCAAAAATATTGATGCCTCCCTTTAGGGTACTTCAGCAACAGACACAAGCAAGAGTTTCATGTTAAGAGAGCATTTTCCACCCAAAGAGTGCCTGGGGCTTCAGAATGCCAAAGATTCTGGTTCACCCTGTGCTCCACATGCGCTGCCTTGTCCTGTGGTGTTGACATCAACGAGCTAAATTGATTATTAGAAGAAGCAGCAAATGATACTGTTAAAATATCCAATAGCACATCCTGTGAGCTCCAACAAACACAAATGGGGGCTCTGCAGAACCGTGTAGCCTTGGATTATCTGCTTGCTGGCCAAGGAGGAGCCGGGGCATTTATAGGACAGAAATGTTGCACTTCTTTCAGTGATGGGTTTGAAGTCCAACAGTCAGGAAACACCTCGATGGAAAGAGCAGTGGAAGAGTGGCAGAAAGAAGGAAATTCTCCTTGCTGGGATTGGCTTTGGGGCTGCCAAACTGGAGGCTGCTGTGAAATGCATTTGTGGCAGTCACTGTAATCACTGCAGTGTGAGCACCTGGTGTGTTATGATTCCATGTTAGAGCTGTTGTGACACTTTGTGCTGGGAAATGGAGCACTGAGACTTGTCTACAAAGAGATACAGTCTCAAAAGAAAGGGGGGATTTGAGAAATAACAGAGAATAGCAACTAATTAGGCATGCTTTTAAAGGAACGTGAATTGTAGCTCTGAGAAATGAATTTGAGCAGCACTTAATTGAGGAACAAGAGGCCTTTATGCCTAATAGCTAAATCTCAGACTCCGTTATTGAAAGAATTGTTTGAAGGTTGTAGTTCATCTGTAGATCAAAGGACTGATTGAAATTCCCAGGCCGGAACACCAGGCTTTGAGTGAGGCCTGAACAACAGGCCCTGGGCCAAACGTGACCTCCCAAGGAACCTTCCAAGCAAAAGTTATATTTGTATCTGCTCATTACCAAGGCATTATTAGCAATAGGATCTTTGTATCTGCTGGTGAAATGTGGATTGACCTGTCTGTATTTAGAAATGAGACAAGGCCCCATCTGGCCTTGTTTGGGGCTGTATGGTCCAAGTCAGCTCCCTTGGCTCCTCCTTGAGCCCTGGCCAGGCTTAGGAGGAAGCCAAGAGGAGGATGAAAGCAGATGTTCCCGCACTAGAAGTGCTGTCAGTTTGTTTCTCCAGCACTGTCAAAGCTGGGCCCTCTCCCAGCGGGGTTGGAGCCTCAGCTGTGGCTGGAGGCAGCTGCAGGAATTCCCAGTGTCCGGGAGTGGCTCTCCAGTCCTTGGCTGGGACAGCTTCCCCCAGCTGATGGGTGGCTCTGGGTGATGGCAAAGTCTGAGGGTCACTGGGGCTGGATCTTGGTTAATCACTGCAGGCAATCTTTGATAGTATTTTTTATGTGCATCGCCTACCTTATCCTTTTGCAATTCTTTGCAGATTTGCATTTTATAAATTACACAATTCCTTCAGTTGGTGTCTGTGTCTCTGGTGCTGACCCTGTCCACCAGCAAAACAGGGCCCCATCCTGCCTGGGTGTTACCTGGGAAGACAAAAACCCTGACTCCAAATGTCCCCCCTTCCTCCTTGTTCCCCCCATTTATACGCTGGCCATGATGTCCTGTGGTCTGGGATATCCCTGGGGTCAGTTAAGGTCACCTGTCCTGGCTGTGACCCCTGCCAAGCTCCCCCTCACCCCCAGCCCCTCCCCAGCGTGGCCGGACGAGGGGCAGGAAAGGCCTTGGCTCTGTGCAAGCTCAGCAAGAACAAAACCATCTCTGTGTGAGCAACGCTGTGCTCAGCACAGAGCCAAACACAGCCCCAGAGAAAGGCCTGGCAAGGAAATTCCCTCTGCCCCAGCCCACAGCAGCACCCCATGGCCATCCACCATCACCACGGCTCCACGGGTTCCTTTCCATGCCCCCAGCCCTGGCCACAGGACCTTGGGCTGGTGGCCACGGCAGCCGACTGTGGCCCAGGGCTCCGTGCCCGTGTCCATGGCAGCAGTGCCCGGCCACGGGCCCTGAGTGCAGGTGACCGTGCCAATCCCCATGGCAGCGGGGCCAAGCGTTGGTGTCCGTGGCACCAAAGTGAGGAACGGGTCCCTGTGGCCGCTGCCGTGGCACCTGAGGGCATCAGCGAGTGTCAGTGCAATTGTAGCTGGCATCAGCCCCGGCACCGCTCTGTCCTGAGGGCTGCCATGGCAGCCGAGGGCAGCCACAGGTCTGCGGGCAAGTGGCCACGGACCCTGAGTGCAGCAATGGGTCCTGGGGGGGTTTCCAAGGGAACTGGAACTGATGAGGGTTGCCATGGCATCCAACCCCCTGGGATGTCACACAGCTACCCTGTGATGTCACAGCCTGCTCTGTGATGTCACAGCCTGCTCTGTGATGTCACAACCACTCAGTGATGTCATACTCTGCTCTATGATGTCAGACCTCTTCCCTGTGATATCACAGCCATATCTGCGATGTCACAGCTCACTCTGTGATGTCACATAACAACCCTGTGATGTCATAGCCACGTGGTGATGTCACACCACCTGTGCTGTCACAGTCCTCTCTGTGACATCACACAGCTTCTCCATGATGTCACAGCTGACTCGATGATGTCATAAAGCCACCCTGTGATGTCACAACCCACTCTGTGATGTCACAGCCTGTTCTGGGATGTCACACAACCACTCTGTGGTGTCACACCAGCACCCTGGGATGTCACAGCCTGCTCTGTGATGTCACAATTGCTCTGTGATGTCATAGTCTGCTAGATGATATCTGACCTCTTCCATGTGATGTCAGAGCCCAATCTGTGATGTCACAGCACCACTCTCTGATGTCACAGAGCTGCTCCATGATGTCACCATAGACCCTATGATGTCATACAGCCACCCTGTGATGTCACAACCCACTCTGTGATGTCACTGCCTGTTCTGGGATGGCCCAGCCCTCTCTGTGATGTCACACCAATACCCTGTGATGTCACAGCCCACTCTGTGATGTCACACAGCCCCTTTCTGACATCCCAGCTGCTCTGTGGGTCTGTGACACAGGCACAGAGGTGGTACCAAAACTTCAGTGAAACAAAACCTCCTCAGCACCAGCGCAGCACGAAGCAGCAGCATTCTTTATTGGGCCGGATGCACGAGGGGAGAGCCCCTCCCAAAGTCGTGTGTGCCGAGTTCAGGAATGTTCCTGTTTGCAGACTGTGTTTCACAGACTCATTCCCAGATTGTCCCACAATAAACACACACACGACAATCATTTCCCCAAAATCATTGCATATTTCCCCCACCCCTTTGCACATCCGTTCTTCTGCCCTGGGGCTCTCTTTGGGGGTCCCTGGTGGTCGGTGACCCCAAAGCCAGCCCTGACTGCCCAGTGAACTGGTGAAAGTTGGCACACCTGGGCTGGTTGCTGCCTACAGAATCAGCCTTGTGCGGTTCCATGGCCAGTGGCTTTTGGAGAAGAAGCATTGTATGAACCCACCAGGTGCAAACGGTTTTTCATCTGGCAAATTTCCCCCCTTGGAGGGTTGGGAAGCTTCTCTTCCCTTCAAGCCTTCGTAAGCCTCACTCTGCTCCTTTACTCACATCCCACGAGTTCCTCAGCTGCTTTCACAACCATGTTCTTTACACAGCTCAAAGCAAGTGTCACAAGCACAAGTATTGCTGTGATCCCAGTTAGACTTTGCAAAAGTCAGGCCAACCATCAGTCGGGGAAAATCCAAGTCCTTTAAATATTTTATCCAACCAGTTACTGTCTAACCCTCCCCTTAATTCCCTGCTGGATGCAGCAACTGATTTTATCCTCTCTACCCGATCATCCAATCCAGCATCACATTTGGAATGTGCACACAACAAGTGCTGCTGTTCCAGTTCAAGAATCCACATACTCCCTGTCCATGTCACAGCAATAGGGCTAAAGCCAATCTGCTCTGTAAAGTCATTTTAGCTGTGGCTGGCAATTGTTCCTTTATTTCAGCAAGCCCCAAAGGAGCTGCATTCACTCAGGTTTCCATCTGCAGAGCCCAATGGTGTGTGGCTGCTCTGTTCCTAAAGGCAGATCTTTGCGGAGCAGAGATGAATTCTAAAATCCATCCCGCTGTAGTTCCCGCACTGGGATGTTTCCAAGTTCCATCCCCTTTAACCTTTCCCCACAGTCGGGTTCCCGGTGGTGACTCCTTGCACGAGGGACGGAACGTTAATACCCCCAGTGTCCATGGTGCTCCTGATTCTCCCAGGGCCAAACGTGTGCTCCAAATTCCATCACTTCCCACCCATCCTGGGGCTCCTAAGGATCTGACCGCATCCTGCTGACACTCTGTGCCTCTCCAAGGCTTGCTGTTTGTTGGCTGAGCCCAGGTGTCACTGAGAAAGGCAGAATCATTTCTACAAACACAGCCCAGCCTCAGAGCCTGGGCCACAGCCAGGAGCTGCTGCACCTCAGGATTCCAAACAGCTCAAGTGTCTGTCCCAGGGCAATCCCACTTTTCCTTTGTCCTGGAATCCTTTGGCCTTGACCTTGTTAAATCAGGATATTTTATACCCACCTGTAAGGGGTCCTGTGGGAGGCCTGGGCTCCCTTCCCAGCCCAGACACCCCTGAACTGGCTGGAAACATTCCCATTGTCCTGTCTGAGGGTGATTCCATACTGCTGGAATTTGACAGCCCCAGGGGCTATCAGTGCAGTCTGTCAGCTGATAAATATTTCCTGAGGTAATTTCCAGATCCGGTTTGGAAATGTTACAATACTCAGCAGTATTGTTCTTATGTGTCCATGGTAAGGAATATTCTCCTTCCATCCCTGTCCAGGTGCCCTGGGTGCTATTTCCTTCCACACGTGTTCCCAGATTTTTGTCAAATTGCTGACTGAAGCTCCCCACGGAACTGGATTTTCTGCACAGGTTGGTGTTGGCAAACAAGCTGTTACAGGGGTTACATTCTGTCATCTGCCAACATCTTGCACTGACTTTGAAAACCGCATTTCCCTTCCCAGAAGTCAGGAACATCGTTTCTATTTTTATTATAGATACACAATTATTGATCATCTTAATCTAGATCCAATAAATAGTATCCCCTTAGAAAATCCTGTTCAATACCTAAAACAATAGGATTTATGTAAAACCCCAAACTCCACAGTGTCAGTCTTGTTTCTGCTGTGTTTAATGTGTGCTCGCTGGTTTTACCCACATGTGATGAACCCTGAGTTTGATTCCTTCTACCTTGAGTGCAGGGTAGGTTACCAGGAGGACTTGAGATGGTCCCTTCCACTTTGGCTGGATTGTTCAATATTCCAGGTTCTGATGCACACCGCATCTCCTGGTTGGAAAGGATGTACAGGCGAGTCCAGCCCCAATGATCTGTTGAGAACCATGCACCTTTTAAGGCTTACAAGAGTTAGTCCCAGTGCTATTAAATATTCATTTCAGTAAAACTTCTGAGACTTCCCTTGTCTTGTTGGTGCCACATGGGAAAGCTTCTGGCCATCCAGAAAAAGGATCCACCAATACCAAAATGTGCCAGTCCCCCTTCTGCCTGGGCAGTTCTGCAAAATCAGTTGGCCAAAATCGCCTGGTGATTCCCATGTAACGAGCCCTGGAGGCAGCCTTCTTCCTTCAAAACCAATCCCATCTTTCTCAACAACTGATCTATTATTTTTTGCCATTTTTGTGCTTACTAAATGCCTTTGTAAACTGGCCACCATATTCTCCATTTCCTAATGTGTTTCCTGATGTTTTAGTTCCATTATACATTAATTGTGGAGCTACAATTACCTGCCCACACGGGGTTACCAATCACCTGCTGGGATTTTCCGTAGCTGCTGCTGATGGGGCTGACTGCCTGTCCTGATCACTGGAATCTGGTTTCTGTTGCAGAACATTCAAGTTTTTGCTAGGTATTAGTGCAAGGAGAGCTTTTTCAGCACCCTCTTGAGCTGTTTGGTCAGCCAATGGAG
Organism: Aphelocoma coerulescens; assembly: GCF_041296385.1. Classification (NCBI taxonomy): domain Eukaryota; kingdom Metazoa; phylum Chordata; class Aves; order Passeriformes; family Corvidae; genus Aphelocoma; species Aphelocoma coerulescens. The sequence continues at coordinate 418,416 of NW_027183503.1, read as the reverse complement.
TCCCTGGATTAACTGGGGAGTCTCCAAACCCATGGGCTTTACAAGGGCATCAGGGCCACTTCTTTTGGCTTTGGCACACTCTGCAGTAGGTGACTGATTTCTTTTTGTACTCACTGGAGACCTCTGTGCCCTTTCCTTCCATGTGGCTCCCTGGGCGTCTATTATTCCAAACCCATAGTTCAAATCAGTCCATATGTTCACCCTTTTTCTTTCAGTGATTTCTAGGAAAGGTCATTCATTCTGCTTTTTGTGCTGATGTGTTCAAAGCTAAAGCCTGGGCTTCTATGACCTGGGTTGAGGTTCCCACTGCACACCCAGCTGCCCGTTTTCCACCCGTACCACGCTGCTCCCACCAGGGTGCAGGTCCAGTGCTGGCTCCTGGATGGGATTGCTCTCGAGGTCCCAGAGTCTGCCAGAACACACTTGTTCCATGGATCCCAGGCAGTCATGGCACAAAGACTCCAACCCTTCTCTTAGAAGGGACTCGAACACTTCCCTGTTCCAACCTTGGGTACCTTGAACCAAACCCTGCAAAGCTTTTGCTGCACCTTACAGGCAGGTCAACAGTTTACACCGGGAAAGGAAAAGGTGCCTTTATCTTACCAGGGGTCTTTCTCTCATTTCCTTTGGACCAGGGATTAAAGGTTCTCCCCAGAATCCTTCAGTGCTGCCTGCAGGTCCTGCCATCCCTCAGATCTGTTGAAATTCAAGAGGATGAGGCCACGGGGTGTCCCAATGGTCCCTTGGTTCCATGGGCCCCACAGTGTAACCATGGTGTCCTTGGTTCTGCAGTGTCACAATGGACCCTTCATTCCATGAGGCCCCACAGTGTGGCAATGGTCCCTTGAGTCCATGAGGCCCCACAAGGTCACAATGGTCCCTTGGTTCCATGGCCCCGCACTCTCACAATGCTCTCCTTGGCTGCACAAGGTCCCGGAGTGGCACAAGGTTTACATTTTCTTCTTGATTTCTTTTAGCTTTCTTTCTTTCTTCATTCTTTCATCTTTTTTCTTTCTTTTTCCTATTTTTTTTTTGTTGCTTTCTTTCTTCTCTCTTTCTTTTCTTCTTTTATTTTTTCTTGTCTTTCTTTTTTTTTCTTTTCTCTTTCTTTTTTGGTTCTTTCTTTCCTCCTTTTTTAAAAGTTCTTTTGTTTCATGTTACTTAGTCTTTCTTTCTTCTCTTTTTGTTCACTATTTAAATTTTCTTGTTGGTTTCTTTTTGTTTTCTTTCCTTCTTTTTTCTTTCGTTCATTTTTTTACCTTTTTTCTTTTTCTTTCTTTTTTGTTGCTTTCTGTCTTTCATCTTTCTTTCTCATGTACTTTTATTTTTGCTCGTGTCTTTCTTTCTTCATTTTCTTTCTTCCTTGTTTCTTTCTTTCTGCTTCTTTTCACTTTTCTTAACATTTATTTTCTTCTTGGTTTCATGTTTTCAGTCTTTCTTTTTTTCTTCCTTTCCTTCTTTCATTTTTATTATCTTTTTGCTTTTTTCTTTCTGAATTTTTGATTATTTTTCTTGGTTTTCTATTGTTTCTTGCTGCTTTCTTCTTCATTTCTTTTTTTTTGTTGTTTTTCTTCTTGGTCTCACGTTATTGAATCTTTCTTTTATCTTTTACTGTTGTTTGCTTTTTAAATTTTCATGTTGATTTCTTTTAGCTTTCTTTCTTCATTATTTTATATTTTTTCTTTCTTTTAAATTTTTATTGCTGCTTTCTGTCTTCTTTCTCTTTTTGCTTTCTTTCTTTTCTTCTTTAGTTTCATTCTTGTGTCTTTCTTTCTGTTCTTTTTTTCTTTTTTCCTTGCTTCTTTCTTTCTTCTTTTTTTCCTTTTTCTTTTATTTTCCTGTTGGTTTCATGTTATGTACTCTTGCTTTCATTGTTTCTTTGTTTCTTCTTTTCTGTTTTCTTCACTTTTTTCATTTTCTTGTTAATTTTTCTTCTTTCTTTCTTTTTCTTTCTTTCTTTCTTTCTTTCTTTCTTTCTTTCTTTCTTTCTTTCTTTCTTTCTTTCTTTCTTTCTTTCTTTCTTTCTTTCTTTTTCTTTCCTCTTTTCTTTCTTTCCTTCATTTTTATTATCTTTTAATGTGCTTGCTTCATTTTTTAATGATTTTTCTTTGTTTTTTAATAATTTTTTTCTTGTTGGTTTCATGTTATTTAGTCTTGCTTTCTTTCTTTTTCTTCTCTTCTTTCATTATTTTCATTTTCTTTTTTATATGTCTTTTGATTTTCTTCCTTTCTTCTTTTCTTTCTTTAATTTTTATTATATTTTGCTTGCTTCCTTACTTCATTTTTAAATGCTTTTATTTCTTTTTTTTTCTTTATTATTTCTTGTTGCTTTCTTTCTTTTTTTCTTTCTTCTATTTTACTTTTCATCTTCCTTCCTTCCTTCCTTCCTTCCTTCCTTCCTTCCTTCCTTCCTTCCTTCCTTCCTTCCTTCCTTCCTTCCCTCACAAGCCACTTCCCAACCCATTGAAGGGGTGCAAAGCAGCAGGATCCCCTCCCAATTAGGGTTCTCTCACCCTCCCAAAATGTGGGGATTTCACCTCAGCCACCCAAATTGCGGGGGGCTTACGGCACCTTCCCCAAATTCACTGCAACCTCCCAGAAGCCACTTAAAGGCCCCAAAATTGTCAAAAAGCAGCAGGAGCCTCCCCAAAAGCAGCTCCTGGTTTTCCTCCCTGGAGTGCCCCACTCCAAGTGTTCAAACCACCCCATCAATCCCAAACTTCATCCCACCCCCATGATGCCACTCCCATCCCATCCCATCCCATCCCATCCCATCCCATCCCATCCCATCCCATCCCATCCCATCCCATCCCATCCCATCCCATCCCATCCCTCCTGGACACCAATTCCCCTTCTGTGGCTCCTGACTCCCCACAGCCGGGCCTTGGGGCTGACGGATCGAGCCATTTGGGGCTGCCATCGACACATTGGGGCTGGGATTGAGTTTATTGGAGGCACCCGCTCAATCCCTCCATCCCAAATGGGAGCTTGGAACCTCTCCTCAGCCCTTGCTGTGCCCATGGGCTCACCTCAAGTCCCAAAATGACAGCCAGGGCACCACAGCCCATTCAGAACCTCTCAACATTGCCAGAAACAGCAGCATCCTTCCCAAAATGGGCTCCCCGGCTCCCTGACAATAGGTCCCCCTTCCAAGCACCAGAGCCCCCCTCTCAGAACCCCTCCCTAAGCATTGGGGGGACCCCAAAACTGCCTCAGGAACAGGACATACCCTGACATCCCTTCAGGAATGTGGGATACCCCAGAACCCACTCGGCAACGGGGTCCCCCCGGCCTCATCATGCGCAGCCTTCAGCTGGCTCAGCCAGAGCCCATCCCGCCCTCAGCAGCCCCAGCCCAGCCCAGCCCTCCTGGGCAGGAAGCCCCAATGGCCGAGCCGGCCTGGGACACTTGCAGGGATGCGGGGGCAGCCGCAGCTTCTGGGGCCAGCCTGTGCCAGGCCCTGAGCGCCCTGCCAGGGAACCATTGCTGCCCCACATCCCATCTCAGCCTGCCCTCGGGCAGCGGGAAGCCGTTCCCTGGGGCCCGGCCCCGCAGGCCCTTGGCAAGAGTCTCTCTCCCCCAGCAATTGCTGCTCCTCCCTGCTGCGGGGCCCGAGCTGCAAGTTGATTTTCTGCCGCTGGCCCCGGCCCAGCCCCGAGCCAGGGCCAGCACCTTGCCCTGGAGCTCTGCGGGCGCTGCGTTTGTGCGGCCGCAGCGCAGCGGCCGCAGCTCGGAGCTGCCCTTTGTGTCCCCGCCGGCAGCTGGCAGAGCTGGCGGGGCCGGGCCAGGGCCGGGCCAGCCCCGGCCTTCCCGGCTCTGCGACACAGCGGCGGCAGCCCCAGCCTTCCAGCCCTGCACACGCTCCCACACAAGCGTCCAGAGCCGCGGCCACGCAACGCAACTGACCGGCCGCTGACCCCCCAGCCTGGCCTGATGGCCATTCCTCTGCCCACACCTCGGCCAAGCTCCCCTTGGCCACCTCCTGAGCCACAGTGCCACAGACAAGTGCCACATACAGCTACAGAGCTCTGCCCGGAGCTGGCAGGGAACGTTCATTCAACAGAAAAACCACCAAGAAAAAGAGAACTGCCCCCAGCAGAGCTGTTCCCTCCTGCAGTAGTTACACCTGCACACCCACAGCGCCTGAGACTGCAAGCAATGAGCATTCCCTGGGCACATGTGCAGCCCAAGCAGCTCGAGGACAGCCTTGCAGCAGGACTGCTCTCAGCTGAGCCAAAAAGGCCCCTCTGGCAGCTGCAGGGCCATTGCAAAGGCCAGAGCCTCGGCCCACGGGGGAGGAAAGGGCTCTGAATTCCCCTGCCCTGGCACCTAAACCCTGTTCCCAGGCTGCTTCCCACACAGGATTCCTCAGCAGGACTGCGGAAAGCTGAGAGGCAGCTCTGGCTTCTCCACTTTCCATGTCCTAGAGCTGCCTGGCAGAAGAAATGGAGGGACAGCTCTGGTGGCACAATCCCTCCCGGCCCAGGGCACAGCGCTGGGAAGGTCTTTCCATGCTGAGGCTTTGCTGCGGCCAAGGAAAGCTCCTGGCTCAAGGTCACCTTTCCGGCTGGGCCAGACCCCCCGAGTGGCCCAGCAGCAGCAGAGAATTCCAGCACAGCCCCGGCACGGGCAGGGCGGCCCTGGGCGGGCTGCGGGAGCCGGCAGCGCCTGAGCTCAGAGCAGCTGAGCCCGGGGGCTCTTGGCCAAGGCCGAGGCCCAGCGAGCATTTCTCAGGTCACAGGGCGGCCTGGAAAGGTGCTGGGGGGGATCATTCACCCCTCAGTGCAGTCCCAGTGGCTCCCCGTATTTCCATGTCCGTGATCCCCGCGCTGCTCCCAGCCCTGATCCGTGGGGATGGGAATGTCCCGCTCCCTTCCCGGGGCAGGCTCACACCTGAGCCAGGTGTGCAGGGCAGAACCTTGCCCTGAGCCCAAGCCCTGTCTCCCCTGCAGGATCTGCTTCCCATCGGCCTCTTCCTCCTGCGGCCCCACGCCCAGCTCGGTGCTGAACGAAGGGCGCTGGGCCGGGGTCATCCCCCGGCAGGGGCTGCGCACCCCCTCTGCCCCCTCCCCAAATTCCCTCCCGGGGCAGCAGGGGCTGGCTCAGGAGCCCTGTGGGCAGGGAAAAGGGGGTGACACCGGGATGGGGGTGGTCACACATGCTCTGGGGGGACACACACGGCCCCTGGGGACCCCCCCTCACCTTCTCCTGCAGTGCCAGGAGGATGAACCCCAACATGGAACCCCCGACCCCCGGCAGCATCTTGGGGGTGGGGTCTGGTGGCAGCTCTGGGGATCTGGGGGTCACATATCCCAAAAACTCCCTCCAACCCCACAGCTGCTCCCAGACCCCTCAAACCACCCCACAGCTCCCAGCCAGGACTCCCCCAACCACTCCATGCAATAGAAATGGCCCCAAGAGCCACCAAATCCCCTCCCCATCTCCCCCAACACCCACCCAAATTCTCTGCAAGCCACAGAGCCCTGCCAACACCCAAAAACTCCCTCACAGACTGCCCCAAAAGCCCCCCAATCCCCATCACAGCACCAAAAATGGCCCCAAGAACCACAAAAGCCCCTCCCAGTCCCAAGGAGCTCCCAGACCCCCTCCCACCCCCTCATGGCACCGACCAGGACAGGGTGGTGGACAGGAACATCCACAGCCCAGAGTAGCTCGGGCACTTCAGCAGCGATTTGGGCACTTTGGGGGGGACACCCCAGATGGGCAGACCCAGGGCAGGGACTGGGACAGACAACTGGAATTCCTGGAGAACAGATGGGCTCAGGTGGACACGTTCTGCCAGCACAACTGTGAGACTGTGGTCCCAATCTGCCTGGCTTTGCAGCCCCACAACACTCAGATCCTCCCAAATATTCCTCTGAACCCCAAATTCATCCCCAAATGGTGGGAAAATGGTGCAGCTTTAGATCTCTTTGTTTAATTTCTTTATTTTTACCTCAGTTTTGTTTTTTCAATGGGATAAACATCGAAATTACTTAGATTGAAAACAACCTCCAAGATCATCCAGGGTGGCTTGATGCCACCAGAAGAAACAATTGGACAGAACAGATGAAAATTTTTAGGGTGTAAAGTTAAAAAATCAGCTCTTTCCAATGAATTTCCAATGTTGATCTGAGTCCTGATGGATGTTCTGGCCCCTGCGTTCACCCAGGTGCCTACGGGGATCCAGGAGAACGTGGAGAGCACCAGCCAGGGGTCTTCCCAACCTGGATCACAGGGAATGTGGGTCACCAGGGCTCTGCCAAACGTGGCTCCTCTGATGGGAGATGGAGTTGGAGCAGAGGACAAAGCTCTTCCTGCACTCGGGGCACTCACAGGGCTTCCCTTAGCGGTGCCTCCGTTGGTGTCTGGTCAAGTGAGAGCTGCTGTAGAAGCTCTTCCCACACTCAGGACACTTGTAGGGCCTCTCCCCGGTGTGGATGCGCCGGTGGGTGATGAGGTGGGAGTTTTGCCTGAAGCCCTTCCCACAGTCGGGACAGCAGAAGGACCTCTCCTCCGTGTGAATCCGCTGGTGCAGGAGGAGATTGGAGCTGGTCTGAAACCTTTTCCCACACTCAAGACACTCATAGCACCTCTCCCCTGTGTGAATCCTCTGGTGCTTGACTAGTGCTGAGCTCTGGCTGAAGCTCTTCCCACATTGCCCACACTCGTAGGGCCGTTCCCCAGAGTGCAGGCGCTGGTGCGTGATGAGGCTGGAGCTCTGGCTGAAGCTCTTCCCACATTCCAGGCACTTGTAGGGCCTCTCCCCCATGTGCACACAATGGTGGGTGAAGAGGTTGGAAGTGTGGCTGAAGCTCTTCCCACATTCCAGGCACCTGTAGGGCCGCTCCCTGGTGTGAAGCTGCTGCTGGATCACCAGGTTGGAGATCCAGCTGAAGCTCCGGCTGCCTTCCCGGAACAGGGTGGGTCTTCCTTCCTCAGAGCACCCTGGGCTGGTTTTGGAGTCCCTTCTCGTGGGGGATCTCCGGGGCTTTTCCTCCCCATTGGATTCCTGCACCGTGGAGCCGCTCAAAACAGCCTCTTCCACCAGGTTCTGCTGTGGGGATTTGTCCTCCCTGGGCTCCGTGCTCAGCTCCTTGTCTGGGGAGGAAGGACAAGGAGAGGATGGGATTTGCCTCCGTGCCACAGGGAAGGGGAAGGAGATCCCCCCAGTCTGTCCCCGGCAGGACGGCGTCGGCAGCGGGGTTGTCCTGCAGCCGGGGGCGATGCTGGGCTGGGAGATGGAGCAGGAGAGAGGGGGAAAGGGGCACTGACTTCCTCCTCACCTGCCTGGGGGTCCCGGGGCATCTTCCTCCTCCTCACAGCCTCCTCCTCCATCCAGCCAAGGGTTGGGAATGGGAAATCCTGGTTTGGGGAGAAACAAGGGATGAGTGTGTTGGGTTGGGGGTTCCTACTGCCCAAGTCCACCTTGGGTAGAAGTCACCGGGTACCTGGTGTCCATAAAAACCAACAAAAAATTGACAGTGAGTCAAAAAAAAGCCTCCAGGAGTTCCCCCTTTCCAGTCTCCTCACTTTGGGGTTCTGGGGGTCCCTCTTGTCAGGGCTGCTGGGGGTCCCGTGGGTCCTGGGGATCCCCCTCTCCGGAGTCCTGCTTAGGGATGCTGGGGGGTTTTGGGGGTCCCACAGGTCCCTTTTTTCCTGATTCTGCTTCGGCTCCCAGAGGTCCCAGGGTCTCCCTCTTCAGCCTCCCTCCACTTCAGGCACTTGGGGCTCCCCCCTCTCCTCACCGCCCCTTTCAGGGCTGAGGGGTCCGAGCCCCACCTCATCTCCAGGTCCCCACACCCCTCCAGGCTCTTGGGGGTCCCCCAGCTCTGGTATCGTCCCTCTCTGCTCTCCCCACTCCAGGGGTCCCGTGTTCCAGCCCCCCGCTCTCCTGGGGATCCCCAAAGCCAATGTCCAACCCTGCCAGTACTGGGCAATCCTCACATGGACCCCCCAAGACCTCCAAGGGGCAATTATAGCTCAGCTTTGGAGTCCTGTAAGATCCACATATCCCCTCTGGCCCAAAAAATCCCTCCCAGGGACATGCAAGGACAGCTTGGGCTCGATTCCAGAATCTGCAAGCTCCAAACACCCCTCCAAAAAAACCCCTCCTGGTGACCCCCCGATAGATTTGGGGTGAGCTCCCCCTCCCCGCTCACCTGCAGCATGGGGGGAAAGATGCTACCGGGGCTGGGGGTGCTGTGGACACAGTGGGTGGGCGGTGGAACCTCGTGGTTCTCCAGCTCCTCCTCCTCCTCTCTCCCTCCTCTTCCTCCCGCTCCTCCTCCACTCCCACCCTGCCCCCCCTTTCCCACCCCCTCTGCCCCACGGCTGCCACAGCACCGGCTGCTGTGTGGGGGGAGCTCCCTGATCAGCTCCAGGGATGGACAGGGGGGTTGGGGACCCCCCAGTGTGGATCCCTCCCTTCCCCAGAGCCCCAGGGAATCGCTCCAGGGCTCAGGTGCTGGGGGACAGGGCTGCACCCCCATGGAACCGCTCTTCTGCTGTCCCAACCCCAGCTTTCCCTCCCCTCTCCTCCCCTTTCTCAGCGTTCCCCCAATCCACAGCCCCATTCCAGCTCAATTTGGGTGTCCCATCCCCCTCCCGCTTTGTTTGGGGGTCCCAGACCCCTCTCCCCCCCCCCCCCCGGACCTTCCCCATCCCCAATCCCTGCCTACCCTCCCCCGGCCTTGGTTTTGGGGGTTCCAGGCCCCTCCTGCTCACTTTGGGGGTTCCATTCCCCATTTCGCTCAATTTGGGGTCCCAGCTCCGCCCCCCTTCTCACCGCTCACCCCGCGGCCGGGGGGGCTCCCAGCACCACCAGTGCCACCAGTGCGGCCCCAGCTGCCCCCACACGCCCCATGCCCAGCGCCGGGCGCTGCCGACAGCCCCAAAGCAGCCGCGCTGTGCCCTGGGGGGTCCCCAGAGCGGCCCCGCCCCGCACGGCACTGGGAGCACCAGTCCGGACCAGTGCGGAGCGCGGGCGGGCGGCATCAGCCGTGCCCGGGCAGGGCCGGGCCCCGCGGGGCTCCCGCCCGCACTCGGCCCCCGCCGGGACAGCGCGGGGGGGCCCGGCCTGGCCGCCCCCACCTCCCCCTCCCCAAATTCCGCTCCGGGGGGGGCTCCGGTGGGGCCAGAGGTGCCTGAGCCACGTGTCCCCCGCTGCCAGCACCACCCCCTCAGGATTAGGGGTGCCCCAAAACTCCCTCGGAGCTGGCGGATACCCCGCAGACCCCTAAGGAGTGGGGTCCCCCCGGCCTCATCATCCCCAACCTTCGCCTGCCTCATCCCAGGCCCCATCCCACCCATCCCCCTCCGCCACACTTCATCCCACACCCCAATCCACATCCCACCCTTCCCGGGCCCCATCCCGCCCCATCCCATTTCTCCCGGCAGCCGCCACCGGGACCACAAAACCCCGCGTGCCGGGGGCTCCCCAATATCCCCCAAGGGGCATTTGCGACTCACATTTGGAGCCCTGCAAGATCCAAACATCCGCCTCCCCCCCGCCACACCAAACCCCCCTTCCCCCAGGAACCAACAAAGATATTTGGGGCTCGGTGCTGGAGTCCTCCAAGCTCCAAAAATCCCCTCTCCCAAAACAACCCCAGGCACCGCCCAGGATATTTGGGGCGAGCTGCCCCTCCCCGGTCACCTGCGGGATGAGGGGAGCGAGGCCGAGAGCTGCGGACACAGAGAGCGATGGATGCACGTGGCGGCTCCTCTTCCTGCCTCCTCTGGCCCTCCTCTTCCTCCCGCTCCTCCCCCTTTATCCCTCCTCTTCCTCCCGCTCCTGCTCCTCCATCCGTCCTCCCCCCTCGCTCTTCCTCCTCCTCTTTCCCTGCTCCTCCTCTCCTGCCCGCTCCTCCTCCTCCTCCTGTTGTTTGTGGCTCCCATCCCGGCTTTGTCTGGCATCAGCCCTGGGGCCGTCCCGTGCTCAGCAGCAGCAGCAGCAGCATCTTGTGCTCTGGCAGCACTCCCTGCTCCTTAGGGAAGGCTTTGGCATTTCTGCCGGGCACAGACACTGAAGCTCACCCCGACCTGCCCCGCTCCCATTGCTGTCCCCTGGGCACTGGGCGGCTGCTGTGCCAGGGCAGCCCGAGACACAAAGGAAGCCAAGTCCAGCCCAGCTGCCCGGGCTGATGCAGACGAGCCCCAGGGCCGAGGTCCTGCAGAGCCCCACGGCGCCCTCGGCTCCTCGCTGGGAACGGGCTGTGCTGCGGCTGCCACAGCGGCCACAGCGAGTCCTGGGGCTCCCCCGGCGCCGCTGCAGCAGCACCCAGGTTCCACCTCCTGTGCCAGGCCCTGGCCAGGGGCCATCAGATCCATGGGCTCCGTGCTGAGGGGGAACAACAACAACAACAATGGATCGGCTGCAGTCCCCAAAGACCTCGAGCAAATCGTGCGGGAACATCCAGACCTGGACCTGACGTTTGCGAAGCTGCAGCCGGCAGAGTTCTGTGGCGCAGGAGAGCCGGCACGGCGAGAGGAGACCTGTAAGGAGCTGCAGGAGAAACACCCTGAGCCTCAAAGGCCGCCACGGCCTGAATCTGTGCTGGGGAAAGTTCTTCCTGTCCGGGAAGAGATCCCGGGATGAGGCAAAAGCCAAGGTCATGGCTGGTGACAAGATTGCCGTGCAGGGAGGGCAGAAGAGGGACTGCGGGCGGAGACTGGGAGCCCGGGAAGGAGGGAGGGGTGGGGAAGGTGGTTTTTGAGGACTTTAGTTCTCCTTCTCCTGGTGTGATTGGTTTGGAAATAAATTCCATTAATTTCCCCAGCTTGGGTCTGTTGTGGCCCTGGCAGTGAGCAGTGAGTGAGCTCTCCCTGCCCTGGTCCCAGTCCCTTTCCTTCTGTGTTCCGTGTGCTGCAGCTGTGAGCAGAGTGCCAGAGCGGCTTTGGTGGCACCGGGCACCCGGCCAGGGCCAGCCCAGCCCAGCGGTGCCTGCAGTTCATTCCCTCGGCTGCAGCGCGGAGCGGCCGCAGGGCGGGTCCGGCTGCGCGGGCAGGCGGCTCCAGAAGCACCAACTGCGCCCCACGGGACAGGAGGAGGAGGCAGCGGGTGCCGGGGGAATCTCCTTCCTCCGAGCCGGCAGGGCCAGGCGGGAGAGACTGGAGAGAAGGAAACGGGAGAGGAGGGACGAGGCTGGAGCTGTGGAGAGCTGCAGGGATGCCGGGGCAGCCGGGAATTTTGTTTTCCAAATCTCTGGGGCGAAAGGAAGCGCTGTGAAATCCATCATGGAGGAGAGATAGCGATTGATGGAAACCGACACCCCTTGGGACTCAGTTTCTCCCTCTGGACTGCAAAAGCTGACAGACAGACCCCGAGCGCCGACGGACACCCGTCCCCGGCGTCACGGCCCAAGGGATCGGAGCTGCGGCTGGCGGGGCTGGAAGCTCCGTCCAGCAGCTCCGCTGCCGCCCCCAAACCTCGGGCTGGAGCGTGGGGTCTGGGACACAGCCCCGTGCTGGGGGGCGGCAGCGGGAGCCGCGGGGCCCGGCCCGTGGGGGCGGCCGGGCTTGAAAAGTGCGCGGGGCCCCAGCGCGGTGTCCCGGTCTTGTTCCTCACCTTAACACAATGTCTTCAACTCCCTACGTGCCCTTCATTTAATCAGCATTTCCTAAATGCTGACCCATCCCATCATCATCTCTACCCGGAACAGAATTTCCCAGGCCATTCCAAGTCCTTTATAGTTCTTAAAATACTGCGGCCAACCCCTGACCGTGATTTCCCCCACCCCCACCTCCATGCAGACCTTGTTGTCTCCCAGCACCAGGATCGTTCCCACTGGCCCAGGTCTGCATTTAGTGAAGCCAACAGTACTTCTACCACTGCTTTCAGCAAGACCCCAATTGAGTCTTTACATTTCAACATAACCAGATGATGTCTACTTAGCATGGAATGTAGTTACTGTCTAAGAGTTGCACGTCCCAAGCAATTTCTTAGCATAATAAATTTTAAATCCTTTGGGTTTAAGTGTTTGGAAATAATCTGCTAGCGTATATAGCAACTTCACTACATTCTTATTTTCGTTATCAATGCAGAGCTAAGGAATTCCAGTTATGAGAGGCTCTATTCTGTAAGCTCATTAAAAGTTAATATCCACCACAACACTGTCTCTCTATTTAATTGGTTCTTTGCAATTGCTTAGCAAAGATAACAAGTACCAGGCTTTTTAAGAAGGAGACACACTTTCTTACTTAAAAAGACACAATCTTTTTGCCACCAAAGCACTCACACAGGTGAAAGTCACAAATTTCCTGCCTCTTCCTTCCTTTCCAAACCAGCGCAGCATGAGAGAAAGCAGCTGTTTCCCGAGGCCGATGGGTCACAGACAGGTCAGGTGACACTGAGGCTTGTTCCTCAGAGGCTGTCAGCAAGCAGCAGATGATGATCGCAAGGATCCAGGTGACACCATCACCCTCTCAAGAGAGGAATCCTTTAAGCAAGCACATTGCTCATCACTTCCATCCTGCTTTGGTTTAGTGAACCAGCTCTTCCTGGCAATGAGCAGCAAGGGGATCTAATTTGACTGTTGCTATCCTTTTACATTTTATTCAATCATTACATCAGAACAGACATTTTACTTTTGTTTCAGTTACTCCAGAGGACCTTGGCACAAAGCAAAATGAAGTCAAATGAGAAACAGCTAGCTTAAATTTATACACACCAACAAATCATGCTGTGTTTCAACAAGTGTAAGAGAGACGTGGGACTTTCCTTCCCTCTTAGCAGCTGCAAGCATAAAAAAAGTAATGATGCAATGTTCATTAATAAAACTTTCTTAAAAATCTCTTCTTGTGGACAGATTCAACATCTGCAGGAGATACCCAAAACACACTCATTGTGCTGCACTTCCCTTTTTCCATTCACGTGTTATATCTACTGAAAATATGTTACCGAGTAGGTATGAACACCCCATGCTCCCAAATTTTCCCTAAGTAAAACATATATCTGTGTATGTTATAAACAATCAAACACAAGGGAGAAAAGCGTGGCACAGATACTGCAGCAAAGGAAATTCATCACATTACAGATCTCCCCTGATACGGAGATTGGCCAGGACTTTCATCAGTGATGGGAAGGAATTTCTCATCTTCCCATTTACAGCACCTGAAGCAAGAAGGACCCAACACCTTAAGCGGTGTCCAAGATAGCACAGAAATTTAAACAGAGCCATTTACAAAGGGCAGCAATTCATCTGGCAAGCTCACACCTCAGATAACTATCTGCAGAACCCAGAGCAACATGATACTCCAAGGAGCAGTGAGATAGCCAGAGGATTCTCAGCTAAAGAAAATCAGGCAAGAACAGGATGTTCCTTAGCCTGGCTAACCCAGGTAACATCTCCCAGCCATTAGCATGAGATGAAACAGAAAGAGAGAGGCTGAATTACTTGCACTGAACAGATACTGCCCGAGGGAAACGTGACAGGTGACCTACAACATAAAAAATGTACTTAACTGTAAAAACTAGGAAGTGAAGCTAAAAATGAGAAAAATTAAAAGCTGTCCTTGGATATGCAGTAAAAGGCACACTGACATCATCAACGGGAGAAGGAACACAAAAGCACCCAGCTGTTCAAAAGCTGTGCTATTCAGGTACAAAGAAATCAATGGTTCTTTAAAGAAAAAGTCCCTCACAACGTGAATGAGCTCAGTAACACTCAAAGCAATATTATTTGTTAGAAAAATCATCTGCTCCAGTGCCTGAAGCAAAAGGTTTGCAGTTTATTCCATCATTCCTTCAAATCCAGGGATTAGTGAGAACTTCCTAACAAATTCCTGCCTTGCCTTATGGTCCTTCAGCTTCACCAGGGCCAAAGCTTGCTGCTCACAGTCAGTACACGAGTCCCTGTGGTGTTACCATCCTCTCTGAGTGAGAAAAGCACTCGAGATGGTGAACAAAGAGATGGGGCAGTTTCCTGATGCCTGAGAAGGATGTTCTCAACTCAGTGGCACAAAGTCTGCTTTTGTTCAGACAGGAATGAAGAGGAAAAATGGCAGAAATTCATAATAGGGACAATGAGGAGAAACACTGGGCTGTGCACACATTCAGTCCAAGCAACATCAGCTCCAGGTGTGGTTTAAAATTCACGTTTATGCTTTATTGAAGCCATGCACTGTATTTGTGGCTCTCAGTGAATTCTGTATCCAAAAGGGACATGTTAGATGATTAAAAATTAGTTGGATTTCTTTCCTTCTCCTGTAGCAGTGCCAGTAGGAGAGGTAACAAAGGCAGTTCCCTGGCCTTCAGACATTGCACAGAAGTGGGATACATAGATACAAACTCATGCAGCCAAACTGCAGGTATTTAATTCAGGGCCAAAGACATGAAGCTAGGCTTCTTTTAATAAATCACGGACAGGGATGAGCTCCTGACATTAACATTCCACTCCTCCCTCTTTCTGCTGAGACAGTCTGGACAACACGAATATCCCTAATACAGATCCAGGGCTCTGGTATAACAACCACCCCAAAAAGCCATCGTTCCAACTACCTTTCCTTTCTTTGCATCATACCAGGAGGAATCAAAAGGAATGAAAGCTATTTCATTTATTATTAAAGGTGAGAACCCCTCAAAGTACACAGGAAGAGAAGTTGTATTTTGTAACCTTGTTCTCCATCTAGAAGTAAAACAGGGGCTGGTGTGAGGCACCGAGGGGAACAGAGAAAATGCTGAAAAGAAACTGAGGAATGTGAAGCCAAATTTTCAAGCATTCCAGGCAATCATACTACTCAGAGACATTCGATCTCCCTCCTCCTCTTTCCCTGCTCCTCCTCTCCTGCCCGCTCCTCCTCCTCCTCCTGTTGTTTGTGGCTCCCATCCCGGCTTTGTCTGGCATCAGCCCTGGGGCCGTCCCGTGCTCAGCAGCAGCAGCATCCTGTGCTCTGGCAGCACTCCCTGCTCCTTAGGGAAGGCTTTGGCACAGACACTGAAGCTCACCCCGACCTGCCCCGCTCCCATTGCTGTCCCCTGCGTGGCACCATGGAGCCAAGGAGACCACTGTGACACTACAGGGCATCACGGAACTAAGAACTACGTTACAGTAAGAGGCCCAATGGAATCAAGGGGCCATTGTGACACCACAGGGCCTCATAGAACCAAGGAAACCATTGTGGCACTGCAAGGTCTCATGGAAGCAAAGGGCCAGTGTGACACAGCCAGGCCTTGTGGAACCAAGGGGCCACTGTGATCCTGGGGAGCCCAATAGAACCAAGGAGCCATTGTGACACTGCAGGACCTCATGGAATCATGGAGACCACTGTGACACTCTGTGGCCTCCTGGAACCAGTGGGCCATAGTGGTATTTTGCAGCCCCATGGAAGCACGGAAACCGTTTTGACACAGCAAGGCCTCATGGAAGCAAGGGGCCTTTGTGCCGCTGTAGAGCCAAGGAGACCACTGTGATATTGCTGGGCCTCAGGGGAACAAAATTGTGATGCTGCAGGGCCCCAAGGATCCAAAGAACATGGAACAGGACTGGTTGGCTTGGCCTCCTGGGGCCACCTGCCTGGTCCGGCTGACCTTGGCATGTTGAGGGTTGCTTCTCCTCTGCCCCTGAAATGCTGGAGTTCCTTGCTTTCCTTTCTGTGGGAAAGAACTGTCCTTCTCCTCCAGGGACCCGTGGGTGAAATTAGGATTCTACCTCCAAATTTGATTCTATCCGAGGATTGTTCCCATGTGAAACCTGCCAGGACAGACAGCTCAGGCTGGCCTTGGCCTCTTAGGGGCCACCTCTCATCTGCCTTCAAAACACGGGGGGGGCTGTGCTCTTCTTCCCATGGAAAAAAACATCTTTCAAGTCCAGCCATCCATGGCCAAAACTGGGAATCCACCTCTGAAATTCCATATATCCAAGGAATAGCTCCCAGACAAAAGCTGCCAGCAATGTCCAGCTTCCCTTGCATTCCTGAGGGCCAGCTCTCATCTGCCTTTGAAACACTGGGGCTCCTCACTTTTCTGCCAATGGAAAAGAACTGTCCTTCTTGGCCAGACGTCCATGGACAAAAGTGGGATTTGGCCTCCCAAATTCCCTCTATCCAAGGATCGCTCCAAGACAAAAGCTGCCAAGACAAACAGGTCTGGCTGGCCTTGGCCTCCTTGAGCCACCACTAATCAGCCTTTGAAACCCTGGGGCTCTGCCCTTTCCTTCCTGGGGAGAAGAGCTGTCATTCCGGTCCAGGCACCCACAGCTGAAATGGAACTCCACCTCCAAAACTCCCCATATGTCCAAGGGTTGCTTTCAGACAGAAGCTGCAAGGACAGACAGGTCTGGCTTGCCTTGGCCTCTGGTGGCTGCCTCTCATCTGCCTTCAAAACACTGGGGTTCTGTGGTTTCCTTCCTGTAGAAAAGAACCGACCTTCTTGTCCAGGTGCCCGTGGCCTCAAGCACATGATCACTACATAGGGACAAAAGGGCTCTGTGCTCAGTGGAGTGGAGCCTGAGGACAGTGGAGGAGGGTCCTGGGAGGGCTTGAAGGGTGGTTTCAGAGATGGTGGATCCTTTTGACATAGTAGAGAACAGCTGGCAAAAGAAAGAATTAATGCAAAGGGCAGCTGGGGAGGTCCAGACTGGACACAAGGAGAAAGGAATTTCTCTCCCAGGGCAGTGCTGTGGTGCCACGTGTCCCCCAGAAGGAGTCGGGAGCAGCCCAAGGCTTTGTGCGCCAAGGCAGAGCCAGGCAGGACGCAGAGCCATCAGCAAAGGAAGGGGCCGCTGAGGTGGGGCAGCCGGGGGGATGAGGACAGCCTGCAGGGACAGAGACACAGGGCACGGACACTGTAGGACAGCCTGGGCCGGAGAGGTCAGAGGGATGTGCAGAAGCTGCAAGGCCCTGACAGAGGCAACTTCTGCAGCACTTTGGCCACGGCTGCTGTCCCTGCCCCTGGGGCCAGTTGGGAGACAAGTGACCCTTGCAGCCCTGGGGCCTCATTGCCTCTTTTTTCCTTCTCAGCAGCATGGAAGCGGCCACCCCATGGTCCTGCCCTTGGCATTGCACATGCCCACATCCCAGTGCCCCGGGAAGAGTCCCGAGCAATGAGGGAGGGACAGGATCTGCCTTTCCGGAGGCTGGGGCACTGCCTGCAGCCAGCCCGGGCACGGCACAGAGGCACAGAGGGGTTCCATCAGTTAGGGCTGGGAAGATGCTGACAAGTGACCGGGGGAGAATCATTCCCAGCCCTTGACACAGGAAGCCGGTTAGCACAGGCTGTGCTGGTTTGGACAAATTTGGAGGAAAATATCCTCTGATAGAAGGCAGGTTACACCCAGCCCTCCCCCACCAGGTTTGGGAAAAAAGAATTTTCCTGGGAAGAAAGTGAAAGAGATAAAACCTATTTTTTAAACAAACACACAGGAAAAGGATAACAATGCTAAATATTAAAACCTCTCGCTGTGGAGAGAAACCTGGGATAATTTGAGAGTCCTTCCGTGTTTCGGTGGGGTCTCCTGAAACATCCATAGACAGCGAGGCCCGTGCAAAGAAACAGGGAGCGATTCTTGAGAGAAGTTTCAGAGCTCTTTCTTCTCCAGCCACATGGGCGGGGCACTGCCAAAGAACTGAGCAATCACAGCACAACCAGGGCCCTCCTCGCACAGGGCAACACAAAATAAGCAGTGCTGAACAGGATTAGGGCACATGTGAGCAGGGAGCAGGGAGACCCCCCGTGCCCAGGCCATGCCTCTACCCCAGGGTCCCCTCTCCCATGACCTCATGGCAGGGGGGAGGAAGCCCAACACTTCCGTAGGTGTAGCCTCTCTCCTCCTCCTTGGAGCTGGCTCATGGGCCCACATTCATGGCCCCCACCTGGGTAGAAAATTCTCCCAATGTGGTCTGATGTGGAAACAGTCAAGAAGAGAAGAAGGGAAAAAAACCCCCCAAGTCCCAGGAAAACAAAGTTCAACTCTCCATCTCCCTCCAGAGAAAAGGAGCTGAAAACTGGCTCAAAAGAAACAAGGTTGCTTCCTCCGCTCTTGCTGCAAGCAGGATGCAGAGGAGTGTGTATGTGTGTCCTTGAACAAATGCTCTGAGAAGTTTGTCCGGTTTTTTTTTTCCTCTCCCCCCTCTCAGGCTCAGTTGAAAGGCACAGAAATGCACAAAGTTCACTTCTGGGCATAGAGCAGCGATAGGGGATACACAACATAAAGTCACCCCAAGACACAGGGAGAGACAATTCAGTGGAAAGACTCCGAGAATTCTGCTCCCAGAGATCATTCATTCCTGCTCACACTGACCCTTGTAGAAAGGGGACATTGTTCCAGGCAGCCTGTACTGAGCATGTGGCTCCTGAGTAGGGTTTGTTGCTTAGGAAACCTGCTCAGGCTTTTCCATTCTTTCCTTCCAAACAGGAAAACTTCTCCTGGGGCTGTGTGCAGGCAGAGCCCTGAGGAGAGCAGGTGGCACATGGTGCGCTGGGCTGGGACAGCCAGCTGCAGAGCTCAAGGGAAGAAGCCCAAAGTGTCACAATGGCTCCTTGCCTTCCCATGCAACACCTGGGTCACAATGGTCTCCTTGATTCCATGAGGCCCCACTGGGTCACAATGGCTCCTTGGTTCCATCAGGTTCCGCAGTGTCACCATGGTCTCCTTTGATCCGCATTGTCATCATGGACAATTGGTTCCATGAGGCCCCGCAGTGTCACAATGGTCCCTTGCTTCCATAGGTTTGATGTTGTAACAATGGACTCCTTGCTTCTATGAGCTAGCCTGCTTTTTGCAGAGGTGTCTTTGGTTCCCACAAGGCCCCGCTGTGTCTCAGTGCACCCTGGCTTCCATGTGGATCTGGAGTATCACAAAGGCTCCTTGGTTCCACCAGGTCCTGCTGTGTCACAATGGGTCCTGTGGTCCCTGAGGCCCTCCAAAGTCATCATGGATGCTTGCTTCCATGAGGTTCCATTATGTGCCAGTGGTCATCTTGGTTCCAGGAGTTTCCTTAGTGTCACAATGCTCTCCATGCTTCCATGATTCCCCACAATGTCCCAATGCTCTCCAGGCTTCCATTAGGCCCTGCTTTGCCACAATGGTCCCCTTGTTTCCAGGAGGCCCCGCTGTGTCACAATGGACGTACGGTTCCATGATGTTGCGTGGTGTCACCGTGCTCTTCTTGAATCCGCAGTGTAACCATGGACCATTGGTTCCATGCGGCCTGGCCGTGTCACAATGGGCTCCTTGATTCCATGATTCCCCACGGTGTCACAATGGAGCCTTGTTTCTAGGAGGTTCTGTACTGTCACAATTGCCTCCTTGATGCCATCAGCCCCTGCAGTGTCACAATGGCTCCTTGGTTCCATGAGGAACACAATAGCTTGGCATAAGCATTGAGCAACAGCTGCTGAACACACCTGGCAACATCTGCTTGCATCAAAAGAGGGCGTCAAGCTGAGAATGGCACCAGCAGCTTCCATCTGCAACAGACACCCAGGGAAAGGACAGGCTGTGCCGGTTTGGACAAATGTGGAGGAAAATATCCTCTGATAGAAGGCAGGTTACACCCAGCCCTCCCCCACCAGGTTTGGGAAAAAAGAATTTTCCTGGGAAGAAAGTGAAAGAGATAAACCCTATTTTTTTAACAAACACACAGGAAAAGGATACCAATGCTAAATATTAAAACCTCTCGCTGTGGAGAGAAACCTGGGATAATTTGAGAGTCCTTCCGTGTTTCGGTGGGGTCTCCTGAAACATCCATAGACAGCGAGGCCCGTGCAAAGAAATAGGGAGCGATTCTTGAGAGAAGTTTCAGAGCTCTTTCTTCTCCAGCCACACGGGCGGGGCACTGCCAAAGAACTGAGCAATCACAGCACAACCAGGGCCCTCCTGGCACAGGGCAACACAAAATAAGCAGTGCTGAACAGGGTTAGGGCACATGTCAGCAGGGAGCAGGGAGACCCCCGTGCCCAGGCCATGCCTCTACCCCAGGGTCCCCTCTCCCATGACCTCATGGCAGGGGGGAGGAACCCCAACACTTCCGTAGGTGTAAGCCTCTCTCCTCCTCCTTGCAGCTGGCTCATGGGCCCACATTCAGGGCCCCCATCTCGGGAGAAATTCTCCCAATGTGGTCTGATGTGGAAACAGTCAAGAAGAGAAGAAGGGAAAAAAACCCCCCAAGTCCCAGGAAAACAAAGTTCAACTCTCCATCTCCCTCCAGAGAAAAGGAGCTGAAAACTGGCTCAAAAGAAACAAGGTTGCTTCCTCCGCTCTTGCTGCAAGCAGGATGCAGAGGAGTGTGTATGTGTGTCCTTGAACAAATGCTCTGAGAAGTTTGTCCGGTTTTTTTTTTCCTCTCCCCCCTCTCAGGCTCAGTTGAAAGGCACAGAAATGCACAAAGTTCACTTCTGGGCATAGAGCAGCGATAGGGGATACACATGATAAAGTCACCCCAAGACACAGGCACAGAGAATTCAGTGGAAAGACTCCGAGAATTCTGCTCCCAGAGATCATTCATTCCTGCTCACACTGACCCTTGTAGAAAGGGGACATCGTTCCAGGCAGCCTGTACTGAGCATGTGGCTCCTGAGTAGGGTTTGTTGTTTAGGAAACCTGCTCAGGCTTTTCCATTCTTTCCTTGCAAACAGGAAAACTTCTCCTGGGGCTGTGTGCAGGCAGAGCCCTGAGGAGAGCAGGTGGCACATGGTGCGCTGGGCTGGGACAGCCAGCTGCAGAGCTCAAGGGAAGAAGCCCAAAGTGTCACAATGGCTCCTTGCCTTCCCATGCAACACCTGGGTCACAATGGTCTCCTTGATTCCATGAGGCCCCACTGTGTCACACTGGTTCCTTGGTTCCATCAGGTTCCGCAGTGTCACCATGGTCTCCTTTGATCCGCATTGTCATCATGGACAATTGGTTCCATGAGGCCCCGCAGTGTCACAATGGTCCCTTGCTTCCATAGCTTTGATGTTGCAACAATGGACTCCTTGCTTCTATGAGCTAGCCTGCTTTTTGCAGAGGTGTCTTTGGTTCCCACAAGGCCCCGCTGTGTCTCAGTGCACCCTGGCTTCCATGTGGATCTGGAGTATCACAAAGGCTCCTTGGTTCCACCAGGTCCTGCTGTGTCACAATGGGTCCTGTGGTCCCCGAGGCCCTCCAAAGTCATCATGGAGGCTTGCTTCCATGAGGTTCCATGATGTGCCAGTGGTCATCTTGGTTCCAGGAGTTTCCTTAGTGTCACAATGCTCTCCATGCTTCCATGATTCCCCACAATGTCCCAATGCTCTCCAGGCTTCCATTAGGCCCTGCTTTGCCACAATGGTCCCCTTGTTTCCAGGAGGCCCCGCTGTGTCACAATGGACGTACGGTTCCATGATGTTGCGTGGTGTCACCGTGCTCTTCTTGAATCCGCAGTGTAACCATGGACCATTGGTTCCATGCGGCCTGGCCGTGTCACAATGGGCTCCTTGATTCCATGATTCCCCACGGTGTCACAATGGAGCCTTGTTTCTAGGAGGTTCTGTACTGTCACAATTGCCTCCTTGATGCCATCAGCCCCTGCAGTGTCACAATGGCTCCTTGGTTCCATGGAACACAATAGCTTGGCATAAGCATTGAGCAACAGCTGCTGAACACACCTGGCAACATCTGCTTGAATCAAAAGAGGGTGTCAAGCTGACAATGGCACCAGCAGCTTCCATCTGCAACAGACACCCAGGGAAAGGACAGGCTGTGCCGGTTTGGACAAATGTGGAGGAAAATATCCTCTGATAGAAGGCAGGTTACACATAGCCCTCCCCCACCAGGTTTGGGAAAAAAGAATTTTCCTGGGAAGAAAGTGAAAGAGATAAAACCTATTTTTTTAACAAACACACAGGAAAAGGATAACAATGCTAAATATTAAAACCTCTCGCTGTGGAGAGAAACCTGGGATAATTTGAGAGTCCTTCCGTGTTTCGGTGGGGTCTCCTGAAACATCCATAGACAGCGAGGCCCGTGCAAAGAAACAGGGAGCGATTCTTGAGAGAAGTTGCAGAGCTCTTTCTTCTCCAGCCACATGGGCGGGGCACTGCCAAAGAACTGAGCAATCCCGGGACAAGCAGGGCCCTCCTGGCACAGGGCAACACAAAATAACCAGTGCTGAACAGGATTAGGGCACATGTCAGCAGGGAGCAGGGAGACCCCGTGCCCAGGCCATGCCTCTACCCCAGGGTCGCCTCTCCCATGACCTCATGGCAGGGGGGAGGAACCCCTACACTTCCGTAGGTGTAGCCTCTCTCCTCCTCCTTGCAGCTGGCTCATGGGCCCACATTCATGGCCCTCACGTCGGGAGAAAATTCTCCCAATGTGGTCTGATGTTGAAACAGTCAAGAAGAGAAGAAGGGAAAAAAACCCCCAAAGTCCCAGGAAAACAAAGTTCAACTCTCCATCTCCCTCCAGAGAAAAGGAGCTGAAAACTGGCTAAAAAGAAACAAAGTTGCTTCCCTCTGCTCTTGCTGCAAGCAGGATGCAGAGGAGTGTGTATGTGTGTCCTTGAACAAACGCTCTGAGAAGTTGGTCCAGTTTTTTTTCCTCTCCCCCCTCTCAGGCTCAGTTGAAAGGCACAGAAATGCACAAAGTTCACTTCTGGGCATAGAGCAGCAATAGGGGATACACATGATAAAGTCACCCCAAGACACAGGGAGAGACAATTCAGTGGAAAGACTCCGAGAATTCTGCTCCCAGAGATCATTCCTGCTCACACTGACCCTTGTAGAAAGGGGACATCGTTCCAGGCAGCCTGTACTGAGCATGTGGCTCCTGAGTGGGGTTTGTTGTTTAGGAAACCTGCTCAGGCTTTTCCATTCTTTCCTTCCAAACAGGAAAACTTCTCCTGGGGCTGTGTGCAGGCAGAGCCCTGAGGAGAGCAGGTGGCACATGGTGCGCTGGGCTGGGACAGCCAGCTGCAGAGCTCAAGGGAAGAAGCCCAAAGTGTCACAATGGCTCCTTGCCTTCCCATGCAACACCTGGGTCACAATGGTCTCCTTGATTCCATGAGGCCCCACTGTGTCACAATGGCTCCTTGGTTCCATCAGGTTCCGCAGTGTCACCATGGTCTCCTTTGATCCGCACTGTCATCATGGACAATTGGTTCCATGAGGCCCCGCAGTGTCACAATGGTCCCTTGGTTGCATAGCTTTTACGTTGTAACAATGGACTCCTTGCTTCTATGAGCTAGCCTGCTTTTTGCAGAGGTGTCTTTGGTTCCAACAAGGCCCCGCTGTGTCTCAGTGCACCCTGGCTTCCATGTGGATCTGGAGTATCACAAAGGCTCCTTGGTTCCACCAGGTCCTGCTGTGTCACAATGGGTCCTGTGGTCCCCGAGGCCCTCCAAAACCATTGTGGAGGCTTGGTTCCATGAGGTTCCATTATGTGCCAGTGGTCATCTTGGTTCCAGGAGTTTCCTTAGTGTCACAATGCTCTCCATGCTTCCATGATTCCCCACAATGTCACAATGCTCTCCAGGCTTCCATTAGGCCCTGCTTTGCCACAATGGTCCCCTTGTTTCCATCAGGCCCCGCTGTGTCACAATGGACCTATGGTTCCATGATGTTGCGTGGTGTCACCGTGCTCTTCTTGAATCCGCCGTGTAACCATGGACCATTGGTTCCATGCAGCCGTGTCACAATGGGCTCCTTGATTCCATGATTCCCCACGGTGTCACAATGGAGCCTTGTTTCTAGGAGGTTCTGTACTGTCACAATTGCCTCCTTGATGCCATCAGCCCCTGCAGTGTCACAATGGCTCCTTGGTTCCATGAGGAACACAATAGCTTGGCATAAGCATTGAGCAACAGCTGCTGAACACACCTGGCAACATCTGCTTGCATCAAAAGAGGGCTTCAAGCTGACAATGGCACCAGCAGCTTCCATCTGCAACAGACACCCAGGGAAAGGACAGGCTGTGCCGGTTTGGACAAATGTGGAGGAAAATATCCTCTGATAGAAGGCAGGTTACACCCAGCCCTCCCCCACCAGCTTCGGGAAAAAAGAATTTTCCTGGGAAGAAAGTGAAAGAGATAAAAACTACTTTTTTAACAAACACACAGGAAAAGGATAACAATGCTAAATATTAAAACCTCTCGCTGTGCAGAGAAAGCTGGGATAATTTGAGAGTCCTTCCGTGTTTCGGTGGGGTCTCCTGAAACATCCATAGACAGCGAGGCCCGTGCAAAGAAACAGGGAGCGATTCTTGAGAGAAGTTTCAGAGCTCTTTCTTCTCCAGCCACATGGGCGGGGCACTGCCAAAGAACTGAGCAATCACGGCACAACCAGGGCCCTCCTGGCACAGGGCAACACAAAATAAGCAGTGCTGAACAGGATTAGGGCACATGTGAGCAGGGAGCAGGGAGACCCCGTGCCCAGGCCATGCCTCTACCCCAGGGTCCCCTCTCCCATGACCTCATGGCAGGGGGGAGGAACCCCAACACTTCCGTAGGTGTAGTCTCTCTCCTCCTCCTTGCAGCTGGCTCATGGGCCCACATTCAGGGCCCCCACCTCAGGAGAAAATTCTCCCAATGTGGTCTGATGTTGAAAGAGTCAAGAAGAGAAGAAGGGAAAAAAAACCCCCGAAGTCCCAGGAAAACAAAGTTCAACTCTCCATCTCCCCCCAGAGAAAAGGAGCTGAAAACTGGCTAAAAAGAAACAAAGTTGCTTCCCTCTGCTCTTGCTGCAAGCAGGATGCAGAGGAGTGTGTATGTGTGTCCTTGAACAAACGCTCTGAGAAGTTTGTCCGGTTTTTTTTCCTCTCCCCCCTCTCAGGCTCAGTTGAAAGGCACAGAAATGCACAAAGTTCACTTCTGGGCATAGAGCAGCAATAGGGGATACACACAATAAAGTCACCCCAAGACACAGGGACAGAGAATTCAGTGGAAAGACTCCGAGAATTCTGCTCCCAGAGATCATTCCTGCTCACACTGACCCTTGTAGAAAGGGGACATCGTTCCCGGCAGCCTGTACTGAGCATGTGGCTCCTGAGTGGGGTTTGTTGTTTAGGAAACCTGCTCCGGCTTTTCCATTCTTTCCTTGCAAACAGGAAAACTTCTCCTGGGGCTGTGTGCAGGCAGAGCCCTGAGGAGAGCAGGTGGCACATGGTGCGCTGGGCTGGGACAGCCAGCTGCAGAGCTCAAGGGAAGAAGCCCAAAGTGTCACAATGGCTCCTTGCCTTCCCATGCAACACCTGGGTCACAATGGTCTCCTTGATTCCATGAGGCCCCACTGTGTCACAATGGCTCCTTGGTTCCATCAGGTTCCGCAGTGTCACCATGGTCTCCTTTGATCCGCACTGTCATCATGGACAATTGGTTCCATGAGGCCCCGCAGTGTCACAATGGTCCCTTGCTTCCATAGGTTTGATGTTGTAACAAAGGACTCCTTGCTTCTATGAGCTAGCCTGCTTTTTGCAGAGGTGTCTTAGGTTCCAACAAGGCCCCGCTGTGTCTCAGTGCACCCTGGCTTCCATGTGGATCTGGAGTATCACAAAGGCTCCTTGGTTCCACCAGGTCCTGCTGTGTCACAATGGGTCCTGTGGTCCCTGAGGCCTTCCAAAGTCATCGTGGATGCTTGCTTCCATGAGGTTCCATGATGTGCCAGTGGTCATCTTGGTTCCAGGAGTTTCCTTAGTGTCACAATGCTCTCCATGTTTCCATGATTCCCCACAATGTCACAATGCTCTCCAGGCTTCCATTAGGCCCTGCTTTGCCACAATGGTCCCCTTGTTTCCATGAGGCCCCGCTGTGTCACAATGGACGTACGGTTCCATGATGTTGCGTGGTGTCACCGTGCTCTTCTTGAATCCGCCGTGTAACAATGGACCATTGGTTCCATGCAGCCGTGTCACAATGGGCTCCTTGATTCCATGATTCCCCACGGTGTCACAATGGAGCCTTGTTTCTAGGAGGTTCTGTACTGTCACAATTGCCTCCTTGATGCCATCAGCCCCTGCAGTGTCACAATGGCTCCTTGGTTCCATGAGGAACACAATAGCTTGGCATAAGCATTGAGCAACAGCTGCTGAACACACCTGGCAACATCTGCTTGCATCAAAAGAGGGCTTCAAGCTGACAATGGCACCAGCAGCTTCCATCTGCAACAGAGACCCAGGAAAGGACAGGCTGTGCCGGTTTGGACAAATGTGGAGGAAAATATCCTCTGATAGAAGGCAGGTTACACCCAGCCCTCCCCCACCAGCTTCGGGCAAAAAGAATTTTCCTGGGAAGAAAGTGAAAGAGATAAAAACTACTTTTTTAACAAACACACAGGAAAAGGATAACAATGCTAAATATTAAAACCTCTCGCTGTGCAGAGAAAGCTGGGATAATTTGAGAGTCCTTCCGTGTTTCGGTGGGGTCTCCTGAAACATCCATAGACAGCGAGGCCCGTGCAAAGAAACAGGGAGCGATTCTTGAGAGAAGTTTCAGAGCTCTTTCTTCTCCAGCCACATGGGCGGGGCACTGCCAAAGAACTGAGCAATCCCGGGACAAGCAGGGCCCTCCTGGCACAGGGCAACACAAAATAAGCAGTGCTGAACAGGGTTAGGGCACATGTGAGCAGGGAGCAGGGAGACCCCGTGCCCAGGCCATGCCTCTACCCCAGGGTCCCCTCTCCCATGACCTCATGGCAGGGGGGAGGAACCCCAACACTTCCGTAGGTGCAGTCTCTCTCCTCCTCCTTGCAGCTGGCTCATGGGCCCACATTCAGGGCCCCCACCTCGCGAGAAAATTCTCCCAATGTGCTCTGATGTTGAAAGAGTCAAGAAGAGAAGAAGGGAAAAAAAAACCCCGAAGTCCCAGGAAAACAAAGTTCAACTCTCCATCTCCCTCCAGAGAAAAGGAGCTGAAAACTGGCTAAAAAGAAACAAAGTTGCTTCCTCTGCTCTTGCTGCAAGCAGGATGCAGAGGAGTGTGTATGTGTGTCCTTGAACAAACGCTCTGAGAAGTTTGTCTGGCTTTTTTTTCCTCTCCCCCCTCTCAGGCTCAGTTGAAAGGCACAGAAATGCACAAAGTTCACTTCTGGGCATAGAGCAGCAATAGGGGGATACACATGATAAAGTCACCCCAAGACACAGGGACAGAGAATTCAGTGGAAAGACTCCGAGAATTCTGCTCCCAGAGATCATTCATTCCTGCTCACACTGACCCTTGTAGAAAGGGGACATCGTTCCAGGCAGCCTGTACTGAGAATGTTGCTCCTGAGTGGGGTTTGTTGTTTAGGAAACCTTCTCCGGCTTTTCCATTCTTTCCTTGCAAACAGGAAAACTTCTCCTGGGGCTGTGTGCAGGCAGAGCCCTGAGGAGAGCAGGTGGCACATGGTGCGCTGGGCTGGGACAGCCAGCTGCAGAGCTCAAGGGAAGAAGCCCAAAGTGTCACAATGGCTCCTTGCCTTCCCATGCAACACCTGGGTCACAATGGTCTCCTTGATTCCATGAGGCCCCACTGTGTCACAATGGCTCCTTGGTTCCATCAGGTTCCGCAGTGTCACCATGGTCTCTTTTGATCCGCACTGTCATCATGGACAATTGGTTCCATGAGGCCCCGCAGTGTCACAATGGTCCCTTGCTTCCATAGGTTTGATGTTGTAACAAAGGACTCCTTGCTTCTATGAGCTAGCCTGCTTTTTGCAGAGGTGTCTTTGGTTCCAACAAGGCCCCACTGTGTCTCAGTGCACCCTGGCTTCCATGTGGATCTGGAGTATCACAAAGGCTCCTTGGTTCCACCAGGTCCTGCTGTGTCACAATGGGTCCTGTGGTCCCTGAGGCCCTCCAAAGTCATCATGGATGCTTGCTTCCATGAGGTTCCATTATGTGCCAGTGGTCATCTTGGTTCCAGGAGTTTCCTTAGTGTCACAATGCTCTCCATGTTTCCATGATTCCCCACAATGTCACAATGCTCTCCAGGCTTCCATTAGGCCCTGCTTTGCCACAATGGTCCCCTTGTTTCCATGCGGCCTTGCTGTGTCACAATGGACGTACGGTTCCATGATGTTGCGTGGTGTCACCGTGCTCTTCTTGAATCCGCCGTGTAACCATGGACCATTGGTTCCATGCAGCCGTGTCACAATGGGCTCCTTGATTCCATGATTCCCCACGGTGTCACAATGGAGCCTTGTTTCTAGGAGGTTCTGTACTGTCACAATTGCCTCCTTGATGCCATCAGCCCCTGCAGTGTCACAATGGCTCCTTGGTTCCATGAGGAACACAATAGCTTGGCATAAGCATTGAGCAACAGCTGCTGAACACACCTGGCAACATCTGCTTGCATCAAAAGAGGGCTTCAAGCTGACAATGGCACCAGCAGCTTCCATCTGCAACAGAGACCCAGGAAAGGACAGGCTGTGCCGGTTTGGACAAATGTGGAGGAAAATATCCTCTGATAGAAGGCAGGTTACACCCAGCCCTCCCCCACCAGGTTTTTGGAAAAAAGAACTTTCCTGGGAAGAAAGTGAAAGAGATAAAACCTATTTTTTTAACAAACACACAGGAAAAGGATAACAATGCTAAATATTAAAACCTCTCGCTGTGCAGAGAAAGCTGGGATAATTTGAGAGTCCTTCTGTGTTTCGGTGGGGTCTCCTGAAACATCCATAGACAGCGAGGCCCGTGCAAAGAAACAGGGAGCGATTCTTGAGAGAAGTTTCAGAGCTCTTTCTTCTCCAGCCACATGGGCGGGGCACTGCCAAAGAACTGAGCAATCACGGCACAACCAGGGCCCTCCTCGCACAGGGCAACACAAAATAAGCAGTGCTGAACAGGGTTAGGGCACATGTGAGCAGGGAGCAGGGAGACCCCCCGTGCCCAGGCCATGCCTCTACCCAGGGTCCCCTCTCCCATGACCTCATGGCAGTGGGGAGGAACCCCAACACTTCCGTAGGTGCAGTCTCTCTCCTCCTCCTTGCAGCTGGCTCATGGGCCCACATTCAGGGCCCCCACCTCGGGAGAAAATTCTCCCAATGTGCTCTGATGTTGAAAGAGTCAAGAAGAGAAGAAGGGAAAAAAAACCCCCGAAGTCCCAGGAAAACAAAGTTCAACTCTCCATCTCCCCCCAGAGAAAAGGAGCTGAAAACTGGCTAAAAAGAAACAAAGTTGCTTCCCTCTGCTCTTGCTGCAAGCAGGATGCAGAGGAGTGTGTATGTGTGTCCTTGAACAAACGCTCTGAGAAGTTTGTCTGGCTTTTTTTTCCTCTCCCCCCTCTCAGGCTCAGTTGAAAGGCACAGAAATGCACAAAGTTCACTTCTGGGCATAGAGCAGCAATAGGGGATACACATGATAAAGTCACCCCAAGACACAGGGACAGAGAATTCAGTGGAAAGACTCCGAGAATTCTGCTCCCAGAGATCATTCCTGCTCACCCTGACCCTTGTAGAAAGGGGACATCGTTCCAGGCAGCCTGTACTGAGCATGTGGCTCCTGAGTGGGGTTTGTTGTTTAGGAAACCTGCTCCGGCTTTTCCATTCTTTCCTTGCAAACAGGAAAACTTCTCCTGGGGCTGTGTGCAGGCAGAGCCCTGAGGAGAGCAGGTGGCACATGGTGCGCTGGGCTGGGACAGCCAGCTGCAGAGCTCAAGGGAAGAAGCCCAAAGTGTCACAATGGCTCCTTGCCTTCCCATGCAACACCTGGGTCACAATGGTCTCCTTGATTCCATGAGGCCCCACTGTGTCACAATGGCTCCTTGGTTCCATCAGGTTCTGCAGTGTCACCATGGTCTCCTTTGATCCGCACTGTCATCATGGACAATTGGTTCCATGAGGCCCCGCAGTGTCACAATGGTCCCTTGCTTCCATAGGTTTGATGTTGTAACAAAGGACTCCTTGCTTCTATGAGCTAGCCTGCTTTTTGCAGAGGTGTCTTTGGTTCCAACAAGGCCCCACTGTGTCTCAGTGCACCCTGGCTTCCATGTGGATGTGGAGTATCACAAAGGCTCCTTGGTTCCACCAGGTCCTGCTGTGTCACAATGGGTCCTGTGGTCCCTGAGGCCCTCCAAAGTCATCATGGATGCTTGCTTCCATGAGGTTCCATTATGTGCCAGTGGTCATCTTGGTTCCAGGAGTTTCCTTAGTGTCACAATGCTCTCCATGCTTCCATGATTCCCCACAATGTCACAATGCTCTCCAGGCTTCCATTAGGCCCTGCTTTGCCACAATGGTCCCCTTGTTTCCATGCGGCCTTGCTGTGTCACAATGGACGTACGGTTCCATGATGTTGCGTGGTGTCACCGTGCTCTTCTTGAATCCGCCGTGTAACCATGGACCATTGGTTCCATGCAGCCGTGTCACAATGGGCTCCTTGATTCCATGATTCCCCACGGTGTCACAATGGAGCCTTGTTTCTAGGAGGTTCTGTACTGTCACAATTGCCTCCTTGATGCCATCAGCCCCTGCAGTGTCACAATGGCTCCTTGGTTCCATGAGGAACACAATAGCTTGGCATAAGCATTGAGCAACAGCTGCTGAACACACCTGGCAACATCTGCTTGCATCAAAAGAGGGCTTCAAGCTGACAATGGCACCAGCAGCTTCCATCTGCAACAGAGACCCAGGAAAGGACAGGCTGTGCCGGTTTGGACAAATGTGGAGGAAAATATCCTCTGATAGAAGGCAGGTTACACCCAGCCCTCCCCCACCAGCTTCGGGAAAAAAGAATTTTCCTGGGAAGAAAGTGAAAGAGATAAAACCTATTTTTTTAACAAACACACAGGAAAAGGATAACAATGCTAAATATTAAAACCTCTCGCTGTGCAGAGAAAGCTGGGATAATTTGAGAGTCCTTCCGTGTTTCGGTGGGGTCTCCTGAAGCATCCATAGACAGCGAGGCCTGTGCAAAGAAACAGGGAGCGATTCTTGAGAGAAGTTTCAGAGCTCTTTCTTCTCCAGCCACATGGGCGGGGCACTGCCAAAGAACTGAGCAATCACAGCACAACCAGGGCCCTCCTCGCACAGGGCAACACAAAATAAGCAGTGCTGAACAGGATTAGGGCACATGTGAGCAGGGAGCAGGGAGACCCCGTGCCCAGGCCATGCCTCTACCCCAGGGTCCCCTCTCCCATGACCTCATGGCAGGGGGGAGGAACCCCAACACTTCCGTAGGTGTAGTCTCTCTCCTCCTCCTTGCAGCTGGCTCATGGGCCCACATTCAGGGCCCCCACCTCGGGAGAAAATTCTCCCAATGTGCTCTGATGTTGAAAGAGTCAAGAAGAGAAGAAGGGAAAAAAAACCCCCGAAGTCCCAGGAAAACAAAGTTCAACTCTCCATCTCCCTCCAGAGAAAAGGAGCTGAAAACTGGCTAAAAAGAAACAAAGTTGCTTCCTCTGCTCTTGCTGCAAGCAGGATGCAGAGGAGTGTGTATGTGTGTCCTTGAACAAACGCTCTGAGAAGTTTGTCTGGTTTTTTTTCCTCTCCCCCCTCTCAGGCTCAGTTGAAAGGCACAGAAATGCACAAAGTTCACTTCTGGGCATAGAGCAGCAATAGGGGGATACACATGATAAAGTCACCCCAAGACACAGGGACAGAGAATTCAGTGGAAAGACTCCGAGAATTCTGCTCCCAGAGATCATTCCTGCTCACACTGACCCTTGTAGAAAGGGGACATCGTTCCAGGCAGCCTGTACTGAGCATGTGGCTCCTGAGTGGGGTTTGTTGTTTAGGAAACCTGCTCCGGCTTTTCCATTCTTTCCTTGCAAACAGGAAAACTTCTCCTGGGGCTGTGTGCAGGCAGAGCCCTGAGGAGAGCAGGTGGCACATGGTGCGCTGGGCTGGGACAGCCAGCTGCAGAGCTCAAGGGAAGAAGCCCAAAGTGTCACAATGGCTCCTTGCCTTCCCATGCAACACCTGGGTCACAATGGTCTCCTTGATTCCATGAGGCCCCACTGTGTCACAATGGCTCCTTGGTTCCATCAGGTTCCGCAGTGTCACCATGGTCTCTTTTGATCCGCACTGTCATCATGGACAATTGGTTCCATGAGGCCCCGCAGTGTCACAATGGTCCCTTGGGTCCATAGCTTTTACGTTTTAACAAAGGACTCCTTGCTTCTATGAGCTAGCCTGCTTTTTGCAGAGGTGTCTTTGGTTCCAACAAGGCCCCGCTGTGTCTCAGTGCACCCTGGCTTCCATGTGGATCTGGAGTATCACAAAGGCTCCTTGGTTCCACCAGGTCCTGCTGTGTCACAATGGGTCCTGTGGTCCCCGAGGCCCTCCAAAACCATCGTGGAGGCTTGCTTCCATGAGGTTCCATTATGTGCCAGTGGTCATCTTGGTTCCAGGAGTTTCCTTAGTGTCACAATGCTCTCCATGCTTCCATGATTCCCCACAATGTCACAATGCTCTCCATGCTTCCATTAGGCCCTGCTTTGCCACAATGGTCCCCTTGTTTCCATGAGGCCCCGCTGTGTCACAATGGACCTATGGTTCCGTGATGTTGCGTGGTGTCACCGTGCTCTTCTTGAATCCACCGTGTAACCATGGACCATTGGTTCCATGCAGCCGTGTCACAATGGGCTCCTTGATTCCATGATTCCCCACGGTGTCACAATGGAGCCTTGTTTCTAGGAGGTTCTGTACTGTCACAATTGCCTCCTTGATGCCATCAGCCCCTGCAGTGTCACAATGGCTCCTTGGTTCCATGAGGAACACAATAGCTTGGCATAAGCATTGAGCAACAGCTGCTGAACACACCTGGCAACATCTGCTTGCATCAAAAGAGGGCTTCAAGCTGACAATGGCACCAGCAGCTTCCATCTGCAACAGAGACCCAGGAAAGGACAGGCTGTGCCGGTTTGGACAAATGTGGAGGAAAATATCCTCTGATAGAAGGCAGGTTACACCCAGCCCTCCCCCACCAGCTTCGGGCAAAAAGAATTTTCCTGGGAAGAAAGTGAAAGAGATAAAAACTACTTTTTTAACAAACACACAGGAAAAGGATAACAATGCTAAATATTAAAACCTCTCGCTGTGCAGAGAAAGCTGGGATAATTTGAGAGTCCTTCCGTGTTTCGGTGGGGTCTCCTGAAACATCCATAGACAGCGAGGCCCGTGCAAAGAAACAGGGAGCGATTCTTGAGAGAAGTTGCAGAGCTCTTTCTTCTCCAGCCACATGGGCGGGGCACTGCCAAAGAACTGAGCAATCACGGCACAACCAGGGCCCTCCTGGCACAGGGCAACACAAAATAAGCAGTGCTGAACAGGGTTAGGGCACATGTGAGCAGGGAGCAGGGAGACCCCGTGCCCAGGCCATGCCTCTACCCCAGGGTCCCCTCTCCCATGACCTCATGGCAGGAGGGAGGAACCCCAACACTTCCGTAGGTGCAGTCTCTCTCCTCCTCCTTGCAGCTGGCTCATGGGCCCACATTCAGGGCCCCCACCTCGGGAGAAAATTCTCCCAATGTGCTCTGATGTTGAAAGAGTCAAGAAGAGAAGAAGGGAAAAAAAAACCCCCGAAGTCCCAGGAAAACAAAGTTCAACTCTCCATCTCCCTCCAGAGAAAAGGAGCTGAAAACTGGCTAAAAAGAAACAAAGTTGCTTCCTCTGCTCTTGCTGCAAGCAGGATGCAGAGGAGTGTGTATGTGTGTCCTTGAACAAACGCTCTGAGAAGTTTGTCTGGTTTTTTTTCCTCTCCCCCCTCTCAGGCTCAGTTGAAAGGCACAGAAATGCACAAAGTTCACTTCTGGGCATAGAGCAGCAATAGGGGGATACACATGATAAAGTCACCCCAAGACACAGGGACAGAGAATTCAGTGGAAAGACTCCGAGAATTCTGCTCCCAGAGATCATTCATTCCTGCTCACACTGACCCTTGTAGAAAGGGGACATCGTTCCCGGCAGCCTGTACTGAGAATGTGGCTCCTGAGTGGGGTTTGTTGTTTAGGAAACCTTCTCCGGCTTTTCCATTCTTTCCTTGCAAACAGGAAAACTTCTCCTGGGGCTGTGTGCAGGCAGAGCCCTGAGGAGAGCAGGTGGCACATGGTGCGCTGGGCTGGGACAGCCAGCTGCAGAGCTCAAGGGAAGAAGCCCAAAGTGTCACAATGGCTCCTTGCCTTCCCATGCAACACCTGGGTCACAATGGTCTCCTTGATTCCATGAGGCCCCACTGTGTCACAATGGCTCCTTGGTTCCATCAGGTTCCGCAGTGTCACCATGGTCTCTTTTGATCCGCACTGTCATCATGGACAATTGGTTCCATGAGGCCCCGCAGTGTCACAATGGTCCCTTGCTTCCATAGGTTTGATGTTGTAACAAAGGACTCCTTGCTTCTATGAGCTAGCCTGCTTTTTGCAGAGGTGTCTTTGGTTCCAACAAGGCCCCACTGTGTCTCAGTGCACCCTGGCTTCCATGTGGATCTGGAGTATCACAAAGGCTCCTTGGTTCCACCAGGTCCTGCTGTGTCACAATGGGTCCTGTGGTCCCTGAGGCCCTCCAAAGTCATCATGGATGCTTGCTTCCATGAGGTTCCATTATGTGCCAGTGGTCATCTTGGTTCCAGGAGTTTCCTTAGTGTCACAATGCTCTCCATGTTTCCATGATTCCCCACAATGTCACAATGCTCTCCAGGCTTCCATTAGGCCCTGCTTTGCCACAATGGTCCCCTTGTTTCCATGCGGCCTTGCTGTGTCACAATGGACGTACGGTTCCATGATGTTGCGTGGTGTCACCGTGCTCTTCTTGAATCCGCCGTGTAACCATGGACCATTGGTTCCATGCAGCCGTGTCACAATGGGCTCCTTGATTCCATGATTCCCCACGGTGTCACAATGGAGCCTTGTTTCTAGGAGGTTCTGTACTGTCACAATTGCCTCCTTGATGCCATCAGCCCCTGCAGTGTCACAATGGCTCCTTGGTTCCATGAGGAACACAATAGCTTGGCATAAGCATTGAGCAACAGCTGCTGAACACACCTGGCAACATCTGCTTGCATCAAAAGAGTGCTTCAAGCTGACAATGGCACCAGCAGCTTCCATCTGCAACAGAGACCCAGGAAAGGACAGGCTGTGCCGGTTTGGACAAATGTGGAGGAAAATATCCTCTGATAGAAGGCAGGTTACACCCAGCCCTCCCCCACCAGGTTTTTGGAAAAAAGAACTTTCCTGGGAAGAAAGTGAAAGAGATAAAAACTACTTTTTTAACAAACACACAGGAAAAGGATAACAATGCTAAATATTAAAACCTCTCGCTGTGCAGAGAAAGCTGGGATAATTTGAGAGTCCTTCCGTGTTTCGGTGGGGTCTCCTGAAACATCCATAGACAGCGAGGCCCGTGCAAAGAAACAGGGAGCGATTCTTGAGAGAAGTTTCAGAGCTCTTTCTTCTCCAGCCACATGGGCGGGGCACTGCCAAAGAACTGAGCAATCACAGCACAACCAGGGCCCTCCTCGCACAGGGCAACACAAAATAAGCAGTGCTGAACAGGGTTAGGGCACATGTGAGCAGGGAGCAGGGAGACCCCGTGCCCAGGCCATGCCTCTACCCCAGGGTCCCCTCTCCCATGACCTCATGGCAGGGGGGAGGAACCCCAACACTTCCGTAGGTGCAGTCTCTCTCCTCCTCCTTGCAGCTGGCTCATGGGCCCACATTCAGGGCCCCCACCTCGGGAGAAAATTCTCCCAATGTGCTCTGATGTTGAAAGAGTCAAGAAGAGAAGAAGGGAAAAAAAACCCCCGAAGTCCCAGGAAAACAAAGTTCAACTCTCCATCTCCCTCCAGAGAAAAGGAGCTGAAAACTGGCTAAAAAGAAACAAAGTTGCTTCCTCTGCTCTTGCTGCAAGCAGGATGCAGAGGAGTGTGTATGTGTGTCCTTGAACAAACGCTCTGAGAAGTTTGTCTGGTTTTTTTTCCTCTCCCCCCTCTCAGGCTCAGTTGAAAGGCACAGAAATGCACAAAGTTCACTTCTGGGCATAGAGCAGCAATAGGGGGATACACATGATAAAGTCACCCCAAGACACAGGGACAGAGAATTCAGTGGAAAGACTCCGAGAATTCTGCTCCCAGAGATCATTCATTCCTGCTCACACTGACCCTTGTAGAAAGGGGACATCGTTCCCGGCAGCCTGTACTGAGCATGTGGCTCCTGAGTGGGGTTTGTTGTTTAGGAAACCTTCTCCGGCTTTTCCATTCTTTCCTTGCAAACAGGAAAACTTCTCCTGGGGCTGTGTGCAGGCAGAGCCCTGAGGAGAGCAGGTGGCACATGGTGCGCTGGGCTGGGACAGCCAGCTGCAGAGCTCAAGGGAAGAAGCCCAAAGTGTCACAATGGCTCCTTGCCTTCACATGCAACACCTGGGTCACAATGGTCTCCTTGATTCCATGAGGCCCCACTGTGTCACAATGGCTCCTTGGTTCCATCAGGTTCCGCAGTGTCACCATGGTCTCCTTTGATCCGCACTGTCATCATGGACAATTGGTTCCATGAGGCCCCGCAGTGTCACAATGGTCCCTTGCTTCCATAGGTTTGATGTTGTAACAAAGGACTCCTTGCTTCTATGAGCTAGCCTGCTTTTTGCAGAGGTGTCTTTGGTTCCAACAAGGCCCCACTGTGTCTCAGTGCACCCTGGCTTCCATGTGGATGTGGAGTATCACAAAGGCTCCTTGGTTCCACCAGGTCCTGCTGTGTCACAATGGGTCCTGTGGTCCCCGAGGCCCTCCAAAGTCATCATGGATGCTTGCTTCCATGAGGTTCCATTATGTGCCAGTGGTCATCTTGGTTCCAGGAGTTTCCTTAGTGTCACAATGCTCTCCATGTTTCCATGATTCCCCACAATGTCACAATGCTCTCCAGGCTTCCATTAGGCCCTGCTTTGCCACAATGGTCCCCTTGTTTCCATGCGGCCTTGCTGTGTCACAATGGACGTACGGTTCCATGATGTTGCGTGGTGTCACCGTGCTCTTCTTGAATCCGCCGTGTAACCATGGACCATTGGTTCCATGCAGCCGTGTCACAATGGGCTCCTTGATTCCATGATTCCCCACGGTGTCACAATGGAGCCTTGTTTCTAGGAGGTTCTGTACTGTCACAATTGCCTCCTTGATGCCATCAGCCCCTGCAGTGTCACAATGGCTCCTTGGTTCCATGAGGAACACAATAGCTTGGCATAAGCATTGAGCAACAGCTGCTGAACACACCTGGCAACATCTGCTTGCATCAAAAGAGGGCTTCAAGCTGAGAATGGCACCAGCAGCTTCCATCTGCAACAGAGACCCAGGAAAGGACAGGCTGTGCCGGTTTGGACAAATGTGGAGGAAAATATCCTCTGATAGAAGGCAGGTTACACCCAGCCCTCCCCCACCAGGTTTTTGGAAAAAAGAACTTTCCTGGGAAGAAAGTGAAAGAGATAAAACCTATTTTTTTAACAAACACACAGGAAAAGGATAACAATGCTAAATATTAAAACCTCTCGCTGTGCAGAGAAAGCTGGGATAATTTGAGAGTCCTTCTGTGTTTCGGTGGGGTCTCCTGAAACATCCATAGACAGCGAGGCCCGTGCAAAGAAACAGGGAGCGATTCTTGAGAGAAGTTGCAGAGCTCTTTCTTCTCCAGCCACATGGGCGGGGCACTGCCAAAGAACTGAGCAATCACGGCACAACCAGGGCCCTCCTCGCACAGGGCAACACAAAATAAGCAGTGCTGAACAGGGTTAGGGCACATGTGAGCAGGGAGCAGGGAGACCCCGTGCCCAGGCCATGCCTCTACCCCAGGGTCCCCTCTCCCATGACCTCATGGCAGGAGGGAGGAACCCCAACACTTCCGTAGGTGCAGTCTCTCTCCTCCTCCTTGCAGCTGGCTCATGGGCCCACATTCAGGGCCCCCACCTCGGGAGAAAATTCTCCCAATGTGCTCTGATGTTGAAAGAGTCAAGAAGAGAAGAAGGGAAAAAAAAACCCCCAAAGTCCCAGGAAAACAAAGTTCAACTCTCCATCTCCCTCCAGAGAAAAGGAGCTGAAAACTGGCTAAAAAGAAACAAAGTTGCTTCCTCTGCTCTTGCTGCAAGCAGGATGCAGAGGAGTGTGTATGTGTGTCCATGAAAAAACGCTCTGAGAAGTTTGTCTGGTTTTTTTTCCTCTCCCCCCTCTCAGGCTCAGTTGAAAGGCACAGAAATGCACAAAGTTCACTTCTGGGCATAGAGCAGCAATAGGGGGATACACATGATAAAGTCACCCCAAGACACAGGGACAGAGAATTCAGTGGAAAGACTCCGAGAATTCTGCTCCCAGAGATCATTCATTCCTGCTCACACTGACCCTTGTAGAAAGGGGACATCGTTCCCGGCAGCCTGTACTGAGAATGTGGCTCCTGAGTGGGGTTTGTTGTTTAGGAAACCTTCTCCGGCTTTTCCATTCTTTCCTTGCAAACAGGAAAACTTCTCCTGGGGCTGTGTGCAGGCAGAGCCCTGAGGAGAGCAGGTGGCACATGGTGCGCTGGGCTGGGACAGCCAGCTGCAGAGCTCAAGGGAAGAAGCCCAAAGTGTCACAATGGCTCCTTGCCTTCCCATGCAACACCTGGGTCACAATGGTCTCCTTGATTCCATGAGGCCCCACTGTGTCACAATGGCTCCTTGGTTCCATCAGGTTCCGCAGTGTCACCATGGTCTCTTTTGATCCGCACTGTCATCATGGACAATTGGTTCCATGAGGCCCCGCAGTGTCACAATGGTCCCTTGCTTCCATAGGTTTGATGTTGTAACAAAGGACTCCTTGCTTCTATGAGCTAGCCTGCTTTTTGCAGAGGTGTCT
The DNA here is from genome assembly GCF_041296385.1 of Aphelocoma coerulescens. Lineage (NCBI taxonomy): Eukaryota > Metazoa > Chordata > Aves > Passeriformes > Corvidae > Aphelocoma > Aphelocoma coerulescens. The sequence goes on along the minus strand of NW_027183503.1, from coordinate 379,747 downwards.
TTGGTTCCAACAAGGCCCCACTGTGTCTCAGTGCACCCTGGCTTCCATGTGGATCTGGAGTATCACAAAGGCTCCTTGGTTCCACCAGGTCCTGCTGTGTCACAATGGGTCCTGTGGTCCCTGAGGCCCTCCAAAGTCATCATGGATGCTTGCTTCCATGAGGTTCCATTATGTGCCAGTGGTCATCTTGGTTCCAGGAGTTTCCTTAGTGTCACAATGCTCTCCATGTTTCCATGATTCCCCACAATGTCACAATGCTCTCCAGGCTTCCATTAGGCCCTGCTTTGCCACAATGGTCCCCTTGTTTCCATGCGGCCTTGCTGTGTCACAATGGACGTACGGTTCCATGATGTTGCGTGGTGTCACCGTGCTCTTCTTGAATCCGCCGTGTAACCATGGACCATTGGTTCCATGCAGCCGTGTCACAATGGGCTCCTTGATTCCATGATTCCCCACGGTGTCACAATGGAGCCTTGTTTCTAGGAGGTTCTGTACTGTCACAATTGCCTCCTTGATGCCATCAGCCCCTGCAGTGTCACAATGGCTCCTTGGTTCCATGAGGAACACAATAGCTTGGCATAAGCATTGAGCAACAGCTGCTGAACACACCTGGCAACATCTGCTTGCATCAAAAGAGTGCTTCAAGCTGACAATGGCACCAGCAGCTTCCATCTGCAACAGAGACCCAGGAAAGGACAGGCTGTGCCGGTTTGGACAAATGTGGAGGAAAATATCCTCTGATAGAAGGCAGGTTACACCCAGCCCTCCCCCACCAGGTTTTTGGAAAAAAGAACTTTCCTGGGAAGAAAGTGAAAGAGATAAAAACTACTTTTTTAACAAACACACAGGAAAAGGATAACAATGCTAAATATTAAAACCTCTCGCTGTGCAGAGAAAGCTGGGATAATTTGAGAGTCCTTCTGTGTTTCGGTGGGGTCTCCTGAAACATCCATAGACAGCGAGGCCCGTGCAAAGAAACAGGGAGCGATTCTTGAGAGAAGTTGCAGAGCTCTTTCTTCTCCAGCCACATGGGCGGGGCACTGCCAAAGAACTGAGCAATCACGGCACAACCAGGGCCCTCCTCGCACAGGGCAACACAAAATAAGCAGTGCTGAACAGGGTTAGGGCACATGTGAGCAGGGAGCAGGGAGACCCCGTGCCCAGGCCATGCCTCTACCCCAGGGTCCCCTCTCCCATGACCTCATGGCAGGAGGGAGGAACCCCAACACTTCCGTAGGTGCAGTCTCTCTCCTCCTCCTTGCAGCTGGCTCATGGGCCCACATTCAGGGCCCCCACCTCGGGAGAAAATTCTCCCAATGTGCTCTGATGTTGAAAGAGTCAAGAAGAGAAGAAGGGAAAAAAAAACCCCCAAAGTCCCAGGAAAACAAAGTTCAACTCTCCATCTCCCTCCAGAGAAAAGGAGCTGAAAACTGGCTAAAAAGAAACAAAGTTGCTTCCTCTGCTCTTGCTGCAAGCAGGATGCAGAGGAGTGTGTATGTGTGTCCTTGAACAAACGCTCTGAGAAGTTTGTCTGGTTTTTTTTCCTCTCCCCCCTCTCAGGCTCAGTTGAAAGGCACAGAAATGCACAAAGTTCACTTCTGGGCATAGAGCAGCAATAGGGGGATACACATGATAAAGTCACCCCAAGACACAGGGACAGAGAATTCAGTGGAAAGACTCCGAGAATTCTGCTCCCAGAGATCATTCATTCCTGCTCACACTGACCCTTGTAGAAAGGGGACATCGTTCCCGGCAGCCTGTACTGAGAATGTGGCTCCTGAGTGGGGTTTGTTGTTTAGGAAACCTTCTCCGGCTTTTCCATTCTTTCCTTGCAAACAGGAAAACTTCTCCTGGGGCTGTGTGCAGGCAGAGCCCTGAGGAGAGCAGGTGGCACATGGTGCGCTGGGCTGGGACAGCCAGCTGCAGAGCTCAAGGGAAGAAGCCCAAAGTGTCACAATGGCTCCTTGCCTTCCCATGCAACACCTGGGTCACAATGGTCTCCTTGATTCCATGAGGCCCCACTGTGTCACAATGGCTCCTTGGTTCCATCAGGTTCCGCAGTGTCACCATGGTCTCTTTTGATCCGCACTGTCATCATGGACAATTGGTTCCATGAGGCCCCGCAGTGTCACAATGGTCCCTTGCTTCCATAGGTTTGATGTTGTAACAAAGGACTCCTTGCTTCTATGAGCTAGCCTGCTTTTTGCAGAGGTGTCTTTGGTTCCAACAAGGCCCCACTGTGTCTCAGTGCACCCTGGCTTCCATGTGGATCTGGAGTATCACAAAGGCTCCTTGGTTCCACCAGGTCCTGCTGTGTCACAATGGGTCCTGTGGTCCCTGAGGCCCTCCAAAGTCATCATGGATGCTTGCTTCCATGAGGTTCCATTATGTGCCAGTGGTCATCTTGGTTCCAGGAGTTTCCTTAGTGTCACAATGCTCTCCATGTTTCCATGATTCCCCACAATGTCACAATGCTCTCCAGGCTTCCATTAGGCCCTGCTTTGCCACAATGGTCCCCTTGTTTCCATGCGGCCTTGCTGTGTCACAATGGACGTACGGTTCCATGATGTTGCGTGGTGTCACCGTGCTCTTCTTGAATCCGCCGTGTAACCATGGACCATTGGTTCCATGCAGCCGTGTCACAATGGGCTCCTTGATTCCATGATTCCCCACGGTGTCACAATGGAGCCTTGTTTCTAGGAGGTTCTGTACTGTCACAATTGCCTCCTTGATGCCATCAGCCCCTGCAGTGTCACAATGGCTCCTTGGTTCCATGAGGAACACAATAGCTTGGCATAAGCATTGAGCAACAGCTGCTGAACACACCTGGCAACATCTGCTTGCATCAAAAGAGTGCTTCAAGCTGACAATGGCACCAGCAGCTTCCATCTGCAACAGAGACCCAGGAAAGGACAGGCTGTGCCGGTTTGGACAAATGTGGAGGAAAATATCCTCTGATAGAAGGCAGGTTACACCCAGCCCTCCCCCACCAGGTTTTTGGAAAAAAGAACTTTCCTGGGAAGAAAGTGAAAGAGATAAAAACTACTTTTTTAACAAACACACAGGAAAAGGATAACAATGCTAAATATTAAAACCTCTCGCTGTGCAGAGAAAGCTGGGATAATTTGAGAGTCCTTCCGTGTTTCGGTGGGGTCTCCTGAAACATCCATAGACAGCGAGGCCCGTGCAAAGAAACAGGGAGCGATTCTTGAGAGAAGTTTCAGAGCTCTTTCTTCTCCAGCCACATGGGCGGGGCACTGCCAAAGAACTGAGCAATCACAGCACAACCAGGGCCCTCCTCGCACAGGGCAACACAAAATAAGCAGTGCTGAACAGGATTAGGGCACATGTGAGCAGGGAGCAGGGAGACCCCGTGCCCAGGCCATGCCTCTACCCCAGGGTCCCCTCTCCCATGACCTCATGGCAGGGGGGAGGAACCCCAACACTTCCGTAGGTGCAGTCTCTCTCCTCCTCCTTGCAGCTGGCTCATGGGCCCACATTCAGGGCCCCCACCTCGGGAGAAAATTCTCCCAATGTGCTCTGATGTTGAAAGAGTCAAGAAGAGAAGAAGGGAAAAAAAACCCCCGAAGTCCCAGGAAAACAAAGTTCAACTCTCCATCTCCCTCCAGAGAAAAGGAGCTGAAAACTGGCTAAAAAGAAACAAAGTTGCTTCCTCTGCTCTTGCTGCAAGCAGGATGCAGAGGAGTGTGTATGTGTGTCCTTGAACAAACGCTCTGAGAAGTTTGTCTGGTTTTTTTTCCTCTCCCCCCTCTCAGGCTCAGTTGAAAGGCACAGAAATGCACAAAGTTCACTTCTGGGCATAGAGCAGCAATAGGGGGATACACATGATAAAGTCACCCCAAGACACAGGGACAGAGAATTCAGTGGAAAGACTCCGAGAATTCTGCTCCCAGAGATCATTCATTCCTGCTCACACTGACCCTTGTAGAAAGGGGACATCGTTCCCGGCAGCCTGTACTGAGCATGTGGCTCCTGAGTGGGGTTTGTTGTTTAGGAAACCTTCTCCGGCTTTTCCATTCTTTCCTTGCAAACAGGAAAACTTCTCCTGGGGCTGTGTGCAGGCAGAGCCCTGAGGAGAGCAGGTGGCACATGGTGCGCTGGGCTGGGACAGCCAGCTGCAGAGCTCAAGGGAAGAAGCCCAAAGTGTCACAATGGCTCCTTGCCTTCACATGCAACACCTGGGTCACAATGGTCTCCTTGATTCCATGAGGCCCCACTGTGTCACAATGGCTCCTTGGTTCCATCAGGTTCCGCAGTGTCACCATGGTCTCCTTTGATCCGCACTGTCATCATGGACAATTGGTTCCATGAGGCCCCGCAGTGTCACAATGGTCCCTTGCTTCCATAGGTTTGATGTTGTAACAAAGGACTCCTTGCTTCTATGAGCTAGCCTGCTTTTTGCAGAGGTGTCTTTGGTTCCAACAAGGCCCCACTGTGTCTCAGTGCACCCTGGCTTCCATGTGGATGTGGAGTATCACAAAGGCTCCTTGGTTCCACCAGGTCCTGCTGTGTCACAATGGGTCCTGTGGTCCCCGAGGCCCTCCAAAGTCATCATGGATGCTTGCTTCCATGAGGTTCCATTATGTGCCAGTGGTCATCTTGGTTCCAGGAGTTTCCTTAGTGTCACAATGCTCTCCATGTTTCCATGATTCCCCACAATGTCACAATGCTCTCCAGGCTTCCATTAGGCCCTGCTTTGCCACAATGGTCCCCTTGTTTCCATGCGGCCTTGCTGTGTCACAATGGACGTACGGTTCCATGATGTTGCGTGGTGTCACCGTGCTCTTCTTGAATCCGCCGTGTAACCATGGACCATTGGTTCCATGCAGCCGTGTCACAATGGGCTCCTTGATTCCATGATTCCCCACGGTGTCACAATGGAGCCTTGTTTCTAGGAGGTTCTGTACTGTCACAATTGCCTCCTTGATGCCATCAGCCCCTGCAGTGTCACAATGGCTCCTTGGTTCCATGAGGAACACAATAGCTTGGCATAAGCATTGAGCAACAGCTGCTGAACACACCTGGCAACATCTGCTTGCATCAAAAGAGGGCTTCAAGCTGACAATGGCACCAGCAGCTTCCATCTGCAACAGAGACCCAGGAAAGGACAGGCTGTGCCGGTTTGGACAAATGTGGAGGAAAATATCCTCTGATAGAAGGCAGGTTACACCCAGCCCTCCCCCACCAGGTTTTTGGAAAAAAGAACTTTCCTGGGAAGAAAGTGAAAGAGATAAAACCTATTTTTTTAACAAACACACAGGAAAAGGATAACAATGCTAAATATTAAAACCTCTCGCTGTGCAGAGAAAGCTGGGATAATTTGAGAGTCCTTCTGTGTTTCGGTGGGGTCTCCTGAAACATCCATAGACAGCGAGGCCCGTGCAAAGAAACAGGGAGCGATTCTTGAGAGAAGTTGCAGAGCTCTTTCTTCTCCAGCCACATGGGCGGGGCACTGCCAAAGAACTGAGCAATCACGGCACAACCAGGGCCCTCCTCGCACAGGGCAACACAAAATAAGCAGTGCTGAACAGGGTTAGGGCACATGTGAGCAGGGAGCAGGGAGACCCCCCGTGCCCAGGCCATGCCTCTACCCAGGGTCCCCTCTCCCATGACCTCATGGCAGGGGGGAGGAACCCCAACACTTCCGTAGGTGTAGTCTCTCTCCTCCTCCTTGCAGCTGGCTCATGGGCCCACATTCAGGGCCCCCACCTCGGGAGAAAATTCTCCCAATGTGCTCTGATGTTGAAAGAGTCAAGAAGAGAAGAAGGGAAAAAAAACCCCCGAAGTCCCAGGAAAACAAAGTTCAACTCTCCATCTCCCCCCAGAGAAAAGGAGCTGAAAACTGGCTAAAAAGAAACAAAGTTGCTTCCCTCTGCTCTTGCTGCAAGCAGGATGCAGAGGAGTGTGTATGTGTGTCCTTGAACAAACGCTCTGAGAAGTTTGTCTGGCTTTTTTTTCCTCTCCCCCCTCTCAGGCTCAGTTGAAAGGCACAGAAATGCACAAAGTTCACTTCTGGGCATAGAGCAGCAATAGGGGATACACATGATAAAGTCACCCCAAGACACAGGGACAGAGAATTCAGTGGAAAGACTCCGAGAATTCTGCTCCCAGAGATCATTCCTGCTCACACTGACCCTTGTAGAAAGGGGACATCGTTCCAGGCAGCCTGTACTGAGCATGTGGCTCCTGAGTGGGGTTTGTTGTTTAGGAAACCTGCTCCGGCTTTTCCATTCTTTCCTTGCAAACAGGAAAACTTCTCCTGGGGCTGTGTGCAGGCAGAGCCCTGAGGAGAGCAGGTGGCACATGGTGCGCTGGGCTGGGACAGCCAGCTGCAGAGCTCAAGGGAAGAAGCCCAAAGTGTCACAATGGCTCCTTGCCTTCCCATGCAACACCTGGGTCACAATGGTCTCCTTGATTCCATGAGGCCCCACTGTGTCACAATGGCTCCTTGGTTCCATCAGGTTCCGCAGTGTCACCATGGTCTCTTTTGATCCGCACTGTCATCATGGACAATTGGTTCCATGAGGCCCCGCAGTGTCACAATGGTCCCTTGCTTCCATAGGTTTGATGTTGTAACAAAGGACTCCTTGCTTCTATGAGCTAGCCTGCTTTTTGCAGAGGTGTCTTTGGTTCCAACAAGGCCCCACTGTGTCTCAGTGCACCCTGGCTTCCATGTGGATGTGGAGTATCACAAAGGCTCCTTGGTTCCACCAGGTCCTGCTGTGTCACAATGGGTCCTGTGGTCCCTGAGGCCCTCCAAAGTCATCATGGATGCTTGCTTCCATGAGGTTCCATTATGTGCCAGTGGTCATCTTGGTTCCAGGAGTTTCCTTAGTGTCACAATGCTCTCCATGTTTCCATGATTCCCCACAATGTCACAATGCTCTCCAGGCTTCCATTAGGCCCTGCTTTGCCACAATGGTCCCCTTGTTTCCATGAGGCCCCGCTGTGTCACAATGGACCTATGGTTCCATGATGTTGCGTGGTGTCACCGTGCTCTTCTTGAATCCGCAGTGTAACCATGGACCATTGGTTCCATGTGGCCTGGCCGTGTCACAATGGGCTCCTTGATTCCATGATTCTCCACGGTGTCACAATGGAGCCTTGTTTCTAGGAGGTTCTGTACTGTCACAATTGCCTCCTTGATGCCATCAGCCCCTGCAGTGTCACAATGGCTCCTTGGTTCCATGAGGAACACAATAGCTTGGCATAAGCATTGAGCAACAGCTGCTGAACACACCTGGCAACATCTGCTTGCATCAAAAGAGGGCTTCAAGCTGACAATGGCACCAGCAGCTTCCATCTGCAACAGACACCCAGGGAAAGGACAGGCTGTGCCGGTTTGGACAAATGTGGAGGAAAATATCCTCTGATAGAAGGCAGGTTACACCCAGCCCTCCCCCACCAGGTTTTTGGAAAAAAGAACTTTCCTGGGAAGAAAGTGAAAGAGATAAAAACTATTTTTTTAACAAACACACAGGAAAAGGATAGCAATGCTAAATATTAAAAGCTCTCGCTGTGCAGAGAAAGCTGGGATAATTTGAGAGTCCTTCCGTGTTTCGGTGGGGTCTCCTGAAACATCCATAGACAGCGAGGCCCGTGCAAAGAAACAGGGAGCGATTCTTGAGAGAAGTTTCAGAGCTCTTTCTTCTCCAGCCACATGGGCGGGGCACTGCCAAAGAACTGAGCAATCACAGCACAACCAGGGCCCTCCTCGCACAGGGCAACACAAAATAAGCAGTGCTGAACAGGGTTAGGGCACATGTGAGCAGGGAGCAGGGAGACCCCCGTGCCCAGGCCATGCCTCTACCCCAGGGTCCCCTCTCCCATGACCTCATGGCAGGGGGGAGGAACCCCAACACTTCCGTAGGTGTAGTCTCTCTCCTCCTCCTTGCAGCTGGCTCATGGGCCCACATTCAGGGCCCCCACCTCGGGAGAAAATTCTCCCAATGTGCTCTGATGTTGAAAGAGTCAAGAAGAGAAGAAGGGGAAAAAACCCCCGAAGTCCCAGGAAAACAAAGTTCAACTCTCCATCTCCCCCCAGAGAAAAGGAGCTGAAAACTGGCTAAAAAGAAACAAAGTTGCTTCCTCTGCTCTTGCTGCAAGCAGGATGCAGAGGAGTGTGTATGTGTGTCCTTGAACAAACGCTCTGAGAAGTCTGTCCGGTTTTTTTTCCTCTCCCCCCTCTCAGGCTCAGTTGAAAGGCACAGAAATGCACAAAGTTCACTTCTGGGCATAGAGCAGCAATAGGGGATACACATGATAAAGTCACCCCAAGACACAGGGACAGAGAATTCAGTGGAAAGACTCCGAGAATTCTGCTCCCAGAGATCATTCATTCCTGCTCACACTGACCCTTGTAGAAAGGGGACATCGTTCCAGGCAGCCTGTACTGAGCATGTGGCTCCTGAGTGGGGTTTGTTGTTTAGGAAACCTGCTCCGGCTTTTCCATTCTTTCCTTGCAAACAGGAAAACTTCTCCTGGGGCTGTGTGCAGGCAGAGCCCTGAGGAGAGCAGGTGGCACATGGTGCGCTGGGCTGGGACAGCCAGCTGCAGAGCTCAAGGGAAGAAGCCCAAAGTGGCACAATGGCTCCTTGCCTTCACATGCAACACCTGGGTCACAATGGTCTCCTTGATTCCATGAGGCCCCACTGTGTCACAATGGCTCCTTGGTTCCATCAGGTTCCGCAGTGTCACCATGGTCTCCTTTGATCCGCACTGTCATCATGGACAATTGGTTCCATGAGGCCCCGCAGTGTCACAATGGTCCCTTGCTTCCATAGGTTTGATGTTGTAACAAAGGACTCCTTGCTTCTATGAGCTAGCCTGCTTTTTGCAGAGGTGTCTTTGGTTCCAACAAGGCCCCGCTGTGTCTCAGTGCACCCTGGCTTCCATGTGGATCTGGAGTATCACAAAGGCTCCTTGGTTCCACCAGGTCCTGCTGTGTCACAATGGGTCCTGTGGTCCCTGAGGCCCTCCAAAACCATCGTGGAGGCTTGCTTCCATGAGGTTCCATTATGTGCCAGTGGTCATCTTGGTTCCAGGAGTTTCCTTAGTGTCACAATGCCCTCCATGCTTCCATTAGGCCCTGCTTTGCCACAATGGTCCCCTTGTTTCCATGAGGCCCCGCTGTGTCACAATGGACCTATGGTTCCGTGATGTTGCGTGGTGTCACCGTGCTCTTCTTGAATCCGCAGTGTAACAATGGACTATTGGTTCCATGTGGCCTGGCCGTGTCACAATGGGCTCCTTGATTCCATGATTCCCCACGGTGTCACAATGGAGCCTTGTTTCTAGGAGGTTCTGTACTGTCACAATTGCCTCCTTGATGCCATCAGCCCCTGCAGTGTCACAATGGCTCCTTGGTTCCATGAGGAACACAACAGCTTGGCATAAGCATTGAGCAACAGCTGCTGAACACACCTGGCAACATCTGCTTGCATCAAAAGAGGGCTTCAAGCTGACAATGGCACCAGCAGCTTCCATCTGCAACAGAGACCCAGGAAAGGACAGGCTGTGCCGGTTTGGACAAATGTGGAGGAAAATATCCTCTGATAGAAGGCAGGTTACACCCAGCCCTCCCCCACCAGCTTCGGGAAAAAAGAATTTTCCTGGGAAGAAAGTGAAAGAGATAAAAACCATTTTTTTAACAAACACCCAGGAAAAGGATAACAATGCTAAATATTAAAGGCTCTCGCTGTGCAGAGAAAGCTGGGATAATTTGAGAGTCCTTCTGTGTTTCGGTGGGGTCTCCTGAAACATCCATAGACAGTGAGGCCCGTGCAAAGAAACAGGGAGCGATTCTTGAGAGAAGTTTCAGAGCTCTTTCTTCTCCAGCCACATGGGCGGGGCACTGCCAAAGAACTGAGCAATCACAGCACAACCAGGGCCCTCCTCGCACAGGGCAACACAAAATAAGCAGTGCTGAACAGGATTAGGGCACATGTAAGCAGGGAGACCCCCCGTGCCCAGGCCATGCCTCTACCCCAGGGTCCCCTCTCCCATGACCTCATGGCAGGGGGGAGGAACCCCAACACTTCCGTAGGTGTAGTCTCTCTCCTCCTCCTTGCAGCTGGCTCATGGGCCCACATTCAGGGCCCCCACCTCGGGAGAAAATTCTCCCAATGTGCTCTGATGTTGAAAGAGTCAAGAAGAGAAGAAGGGAAAAAAACCCCCAAAAAGTCCCAGGAAAACAAAGTTCAACTCTCCATCTCCCCCCAGAGAAAAGGAGCTGAAAACTGGCAAAAAAGAAACCAAGTTGCTTCCTCTGCTCTTGCTGCAAGCAGGATGCAGAGGAGTGTGTATGTGTGTCCTTGAAAAAACGCTCTGAGAAGTTTGTCCGGTTTTTTTCCTCTCCCCCCTCTCAGGCTCAGTTGAAAGGCACAGAAACGCACAAAGTTCACTTCTGGGCATAGAGCAGCAATAGGGGATACACACAATAAAGTCACCCCAAGACACAGGGACAGAGAATTCAGTGGAAAGACTCCGAGAATTCTGCTCCCAGAGATCATTCATTCCTGCTCACACTGACCCTTGTAGAAAGGGGACATCGTTCCAGGCAGCCTGTACTGAGCATGTGGCTCCTGAGTGGGGTTTGTTGTTTAGGAAACCTGCTCCGGCTTTTCCATTCTTTCCTTGCAAACAGGAAAACTTCTCCTGGGGCTGTGTGCAGGCAGAGCCCTGAGGAGAGCAGGTGGCACATGGTGCGCTGGGCTGGGACAGCCAGCTGCAGAGCTCAAGGGAAGAAGCCCAAAGTGTCACAATGGCTCCTTGCCTTCCCATGCAACACCTGGGTCACAATGGTCTCCTTGATTCCATGAGGCCCCACTGTGTCACAATGGCTCCTTGGTTCCATCAGGTTCCGCAGTGTCACCATGGTCTCCTTTGATCCGCACTGTCATCATGGACAATTGGTTCCATGAGGCCCCGCAGTGTCACAATGGTCCCTTGGTTCCATAGCTTTGACGTTGTAACAATGGACTCCTTGCTTCTATGAGCTAGCCTGCTTTTTGCAGAGGTGTCTTTGGTTCCAACAAGGCCCCGCTGTGTCTCAGTGCACCCTGGCTTCCATGTGGATGTGGAGTATCACAAAGGCTCCTTGGTTCCACCAGGTCCTGCTGTGTCACAATGGGTCCTGTGGTCCCTGAGGCCCTCCAAAGTCATTGTGGAGGCTTGCTTCCATGAGGTTCCATTATGTGCCAGTGGTCATCTTGGTTCCAGGAGTTTCCTTAGTGTCACAATGCTCTCCATGCTTCCATTAGGCCCTGCTTTGCCACAATGGTCCCCTTGTTTCCATGAGGCCCCGCTGTGTCACAATGGACCTATGGTTCCATGATGTTGCGTGGTGTCACCGTGCTCTTCTTGAATCCGCAGTGTAACCATGGACCATTGGTTCCATGCAGCCGTGTCACAATGGGCTCCTTGATTCCATGATTCCCCACGGTGTCACAATGGAGCCTTGTTTCTAGGAGGTTCTGTACTGTCACAATTGCCTCCTTGATGCCATCAGCCCCTGCAGTGTCACAATGGCTCCTTGGTTCCATGAGGAACACAATAGCTTGGCATAAGCATTGAGCAACAGCTGCTGAACACACCTGGCAACATCTGCTTGCATCAAAAGAGGGCTTCAAGCTGACAATGGCACCAGCAGCTTCCATCTGCAACAGAGACCCAGGAAAGGACAGGCTATGCCGGTTTGGACAAATGTGGAGGAAAATATCCTCTGATAGAAGGCAGGTTACACCCAGCCCTCCCCCACCAGGTTTTTGGAAAAAAGAACTTTCCTGGGAAGAAAGTGAAAGAGATAAAAACTATTTTTTTAACAAACACACAGGAAAAGGATAGCAATGCTAAATATTAAAAGCTCTCGCTGTGCAGAGAAAGCTGGGATAATTTGAGAGTCCTTCCGTGTTTCGGTGGGGTCTCCTGAAACATCCATAGACAGCGAGGCCCGTGCAAAGAAACAGGGAGCGATTCTTGAGAGAAGTTTCAGAGCTCTTTCTTCTCCAGCCACATGGGCGGGGCACTGCCAAAGAACTGAGCAATCACAGCACAACCAGGGCCCTCCTCGCACAGGGCAACACAAAATAAGCAGTGCTGAACAGGATTAGGGCACATGTAAGCAGGGAGACCCCCCGTGCCCAGGCCATGCCTCTACCCCAGGGTCCCCTCTCCCATGACCTCATGGCAGGGGGGAGGAACCCCAACACTTCCGTAGGTGTAGTCTCTCTCCTCCTCCTTGCAGCTGGCTCATGGGCCCACATTCAGGGCCCCCACCTCGGGAGAAAATTCTCCCAATGTGCTCTGATGTTGAAAGAGTCAAGAAGAGAAGAAGGGAAAAAAACCCCCAAAAAGTCCCAGGAAAACAAAGTTCAACTCTCCATCTCCCCCCAGAGAAAAGGAGCTGAAAACTGGCAAAAAAGAAACCAAGTTGCTTCCTCTGCTCTTGCTGCAAGCAGGATGCAGAGGAGTGTGTATGTGTGTCCTTGAAAAAACGCTCTGAGAAGTTTGTCCGGTTTTTTTCCTCTCCCCCCTCTCAGGCTCAGTTGAAAGGCACAGAAACGCACAAAGTTCACTTCTGGGCATAGAGCAGCAATAGGGGATACACACAATAAAGTCACCCCAAGACACAGGGACAGAGAATTCAGTGGAAAGACTCCGAGAATTCTGCTCCCAGAGATCATTCATTCCTGCTCACACTGACCCTTGTAGAAAGGGGACATCGTTCCAGGCAGCCTGTACTGAGCATGTGGCTCCTGAGTGGGGTTTGTTGTTTAGGAAACCTGCTCCGGCTTTTCCATTCTTTCCTTGCAAACAGGAAAACTTCTCCTGGGGCTGTGTGCAGGCAGAGCCCTGAGGAGAGCAGGTGGCACATGGTGCGCTGGGCTGGGACAGCCAGCTGCAGAGCTCAAGGGAAGAAGCCCAAAGTGTCACAATGGCTCCTTGCCTTCCCATGCAACACCTGGGTCACAATGGTCTCCTTGATTCCATGAGGCCCCACTGTGTCACAATGGCTCCTTGGTTCCATCAGGTTCCGCAGTGTCACCATGGTCTCCTTTGATCCGCACTGTCATCATGGACAATTGGTTCCATGAGGCCCCGCAGTGTCACAATGGTCCCTTGGTTCCATAGCTTTGACGTTGTAACAATGGACTCCTTGCTTCTATGAGCTAGCCTGCTTTTTGCAGAGGTGTCTTTGGTTCCAACAAGGCCCCGCTGTGTCTCAGTGCACCCTGGCTTCCATGTGGATGTGGAGTATCACAAAGGCTCCTTGGTTCCACCAGGTCCTGCTGTGTCACAATGGGTCCTGTGGTCCCTGAGGCCCTCCAAAGTCATTGTGGAGGCTTGCTTCCATGAGGTTCCATTATGTGCCAGTGGTCATCTTGGTTCCAGGAGTTTCCTTAGTGTCACAATGCTCTCCATGCTTCCATTAGGCCCTGCTTTGCCACAATGGTCCCCTTGTTTCCATGAGGCCCCGCTGTGTCACAATGGACCTATGGTTCCATGATGTTGCGTGGTGTCACCGTGCTCTTCTTGAATCCGCAGTGTAACCATGGACCATTGGTTCCATGCAGCCGTGTCACAATGGGCTCCTTGATTCCATGATTCCCCACGGTGTCACAATGGAGCCTTGTTTCTAGGAGGTTCTGTACTGTCACAATTGCCTCCTTGATGCCATCAGCCCCTGCAGTGTCACAATGGCTCCTTGGTTCCATGAGGAACACAATAGCTTGGCATAAGCATTGAGCAACAGCTGCTGAACACACCTGGCAACATCTGCTTGCATCAAAAGAGGGCTTCAAGCTGACAATGGCACCAGCAGCTTCCATCTGCAACAGACACCCAGGGAAAGGACAGGCTGTGCCGGTTTGGACAAATGTGGAGGAAAATATCCTCTGATAGAAGGCAGGTTACACCCAGCCCTCCCCCACCAGGTTTTTGGAAAAAAGAACTTTCCTGGGAAGAAAGTGAAAGAGATAAAAACTATTTTTTTAACAAACACACAGGAAAACGATAGCAATGCTAAATATTAAAAGCTCTCGCTGTGCAGAGAAAGCTGGGATAATTTGAGAGTCCTTCCGTGTTTCGGTGGGGTCTCCTGAAACATCCATAGACAGCGAGGCCCGTGCAAAGAAACAGGGAGCGATTCTTGAGAGAAGTTTCAGAGCTCTTTCTTCTCCAGCCACATGGGCGGGGCACTGCCAAAGAACTGAGCAATCACAGCACAACCAGGGCCCTCCTCGCACAGGGCAACACAAAATAAGCAGTGCTGAACAGGATTAGGGCACATGTAAGCAGGGAGACCCCCCGTGCCCAGGCCATGCCTCTACCCCAGGGTCCCCTCTCCCATGACCTCATGGCAGGGGGGAGGAACCCCAACACTTCCGTAGGTGTAGTCTCTCTCCTCCTCCTTGCAGCTGGCTCATGGGCCCACATTCAGGGCCCCCACCTCGGGAGAAAATTCTCCCAATGTGCTCTGATGTTGAAAGAGTCAAGAAGAGAAGAAGGGAAAAAAACCCCCAAAAAGTCCCAGGAAAACAAAGTTCAACTCTCCATCTCCCCCCAGAGAAAAGGAGCTGAAAACTGGCAAAAAAGAAACCAAGTTGCTTCCTCTGCTCTTGCTGCAAGCAGGATGCAGAGGAGTGTGTATGTGTGTCCTTGAAAAAACGCTCTGAGAAGTTTGTCCGGTTTTTTTCCTCTCCCCCCTCTCAGGCTCAGTTGAAAGGCACAGAAACGCACAAAGTTCACTTCTGGGCATAGAGCAGCAATAGGGGATACACACAATAAAGTCACCCCAAGACACAGGGACAGAGAATTCAGTGGAAAGACTCCGAGAATTCTGCTCCCAGAGATCATTCATTCCTGCTCACACTGACCCTTGTAGAAAGGGGACATCGTTCCAGGCAGCCTGTACTGAGCATGTGGCTCCTGAGTGGGGTTTGTTGTTTAGGAAACCTGCTCCGGCTTTTCCATTCTTTCCTTGCAAACAGGAAAACTTCTCCTGGGGCTGTGTGCAGGCAGAGCCCTGAGGAGAGCAGGTGGCACATGGTGCGCTGGGCTGGGACAGCCAGCTGCAGAGCTCAAGGGAAGAAGCCCAAAGTGTCACAATGGCTCCTTGCCTTCCCATGCAACACCTGGGTCACAATGGTCTCCTTGATTCCATGAGGCCCCACTGTGTCACAATGGCTCCTTGGTTCCATCAGGTTCCGCAGTGTCACCATGGTCTCCTTTGATCCGCACTGTCATCATGGACAATTGGTTCCATGAGGCCCCGCAGTGTCACAATGGTCCCTTGGTTCCATAGCTTTGACGTTGTAACAATGGACTCCTTGCTTCTATGAGCTAGCCTGCTTTTTGCAGAGGTGTCTTTGGTTCCAACAAGGCCCCGCTGTGTCTCAGTGCACCCTGGCTTCCATGTGGATGTGGAGTATCACAAAGGCTCCTTGGTTCCACCAGGTCCTGCTGTGTCACAATGGGTCCTGTGGTCCCTGAGGCCCTCCAAAGTCATTGTGGAGGCTTGCTTCCATGAGGTTCCATTATGTGCCAGTGGTCATCTTGGTTCCAGGAGTTTCCTTAGTGTCACAATGCTCTCCATGCTTCCATTAGGCCCTGCTTTGCCACAATGGTCCCCTTGTTTCCATGAGGCCCCGCTGTGTCACAATGGACCTATGGTTCCATGATGTTGCGTGGTGTCACCGTGCTCTTCTTGAATCCGCAGTGTAACCATGGACCATTGGTTCCATGCAGCCGTGTCACAATGGGCTCCTTGATTCCATGATTCCCCACGGTGTCACAATGGAGCCTTGTTTCTAGGAGGTTCTGTACTGTCACAATTGCCTCCTTGATGCCATCAGCCCCTGCAGTGTCACAATGGCTCCTTGGTTCCATGAGGAACACAATAGCTTGGCATAAGCATTGAGCAACAGCTGCTGAACACACCTGGCAACATCTGCTTGCATCAAAAGAGGGCTTCAAGCTGACAATGGCACCAGCAGCTTCCATCTGCAACAGAGACCCAGGAAAGGACAGGCTATGCCGGTTTGGACAAATGTGGAGGAAAATATCCTCTGATAGAAGGCAGGTTACACCCAGCCCTCCCCCACCAGGTTTTTGGAAAAAAGAACTTTCCTGGGAAGAAAGTGAAAGAGATAAAAACTATTTTTTTAACAAACACACAGGAAAACGATAGCAATGCTAAATATTAAAAGCTCTCGCTGTGCAGAGAAAGCTGGGATAATTTGAGAGTCCTTCCGTGTTTCGGTGGGGTCTCCTGAAACATCCATAGACAGCGAGGCCCGTGCAAAGAAACAGGGAGCGATTCTTGAGAGAAGTTTCAGAGCTCTTTCTTCTCCAGCCACATGGGCGGGGCACTGCCAAAGAACTGAGCAATCACAGCACAACCAGGGCCCTCCTCGCACAGGGCAACACAAAATAAGCAGTGCTGAACAGGGTTAGGGCACATGTGAGCAGGGAGCAGGGAGACCCCGTGCCCAGGCCATGCCTCTACCCCAGGGTCCCCTCTCCCATGACCGCATGGCAGGGGGGAGGAACCCCAACACTTCCGTAGGTGTAGTCTCTCTCCTCCTCCTTGCAGCTGGCTCATGGGCCCACATTCAGGGCCCCCACCTCGGGAGAAAATTCTCCCAATGTGCTCTGATGTTGAAAGAGTCAAGAAGAGAAGAAGGGAAAAAAAACCCCCGAAGTCCCAGGAAAACAAAGTTCAACTCTCCATCTCCCCCCAGAGAAAAGGAGCTGAAAACTGGCAAAAAAGAAACCAAGTTGCTTCCTCTGCTCTTGCTGCAAGCAGGATGCAGAGGAGTGTGTATGTGTGTCCTTGAAAAAACGCTCTGAGAAGTTTGTCCGGTTTTTTTCCTCTCCCCCCTCTCAGGCTCAGTTGAAAGGCACAGAAACGCACAAAGTTCACTTCTGGGCATAGAGCAGCAATAGGGGATACACACAATAAAGTCACCCCAAGACACAGGGACAGAGAATTCAGTGGAAAGACTCCGAGAATTCTGCTCCCAGAGATCATTCATTCCTGCTCACACTGACCCTTGTAGAAAGGGGACATCGTTCCAGGCAGCCTGTACTGAGCATGTGGCTCCTGAGTGGGGTTTGTTGTTTAGGAAACCTGCTCCGGCTTTTCCATTCTTTCCTTGCAAACAGGAAAACTTCTCCTGGGGCTGTGTGCAGGCAGAGCCCTGAGGAGAGCAGGTGGCACATGGTGCGCTGGGCTGGGACAGCCAGCTGCAGAGCTCAAGGGAAGAAGCCCAAAGTGTCACAATGGCTCCTTGCCTTCCCATGCAACACCTGGGTCACAATGGTCTCCTTGATTCCATGAGGCCCCACTGTGTCACAATGGCTCCTTGGTTCCATCAGGTTCCGCAGTGTCACCATGGTCTCCTTTGATCCGCACTGTCATCATGGACAATTGGTTCCATGAGGCCCCGCAGTGTCACAATGGTCCCTTGGTTCCATAGCTTTGACGTTGTAACAATGGACTCCTTGCTTCTATGAGCTAGCCTGCTTTTTGCAGAGGTGTCTTTGGTTCCAACAAGGCCCCGCTGTGTCTCAGTGCACCCTGGCTTCCATGTGGATGTGGAGTATCACAAAGGCTCCTTGGTTCCACCAGGTCCTGCTGTGTCACAATGGGTCCTGTGGTCCCTGAGGCCCTCCAAAGTCATTGTGGAGGCTTGCTTCCATGAGGTTCCATTATGTGCCAGTGGTCATCTTGGTTCCAGGAGTTTCCTTAGTGTCACAATGCTCTCCATGCTTCCATTAGGCCCTGCTTTGCCACAATGGTCCCCTTGTTTCCATGAGGCCCCGCTGTGTCACAATGGACCTATGGTTCCATGATGTTGCGTGGTGTCACCGTGCTCTTCTTGAATCCGCAGTGTAACCATGGACCATTGGTTCCATGCAGCCGTGTCACAATGGGCTCCTTGATTCCATGATTCCCCACGGTGTCACAATGGAGCCTTGTTTCTAGGAGGTTCTGTACTGTCACAATTGCCTCCTTGATGCCATCAGCCCCTGCAGTGTCACAATGGCTCCTTGGTTCCATGAGGAACACAATAGCTTGGCATAAGCATTGAGCAACAGCTGCTGAACACACCTGGCAACATCTGCTTGCATCAAAAGAGGGCTTCAAGCTGACAATGGCACCAGCAGCTTCCATCTGCAACAGAGACCCAGGAAAGGACAGGCTATGCCGGTTTGGACAAATGTGGAGGAAAATATCCTCTGATAGAAGGCAGGTTACACCCAGCCCTCCCCCACCAGGTTTTTGGAAAAAAGAACTTTCCTGGGAAGAAAGTGAAAGAGATAAAAACTATTTTTTTAACAAACACACAGGAAAACGATAGCAATGCTAAATATTAAAAGCTCTCGCTGTGCAGAGAAAGCTGGGATAATTTGAGAGTCCTTCCGTGTTTCGGTGGGGTCTCCTGAAACATCCATAGACAGCGAGGCCCGTGCAAAGAAACAGGGAGCGATTCTTGAGAGAAGTTTCAGAGCTCTTTCTTCTCCAGCCACATGGGCGGGGCACTGCCAAAGAACTGAGCAATCACAGCACAACCAGGGCCCTCCTCGCACAGGGCAACACAAAATAAGCAGTGCTGAACAGGATTAGGGCACATGTAAGCAGGGAGACCCCCCGTGCCCAGGCCATGCCTCTACCCCAGGGTCCCCTCTCCCATGACCTCATGGCAGGGGGGAGGAACCCCAACACTTCCGTAGGTGTAGTCTCTCTCCTCCTCCTTGCAGCTGGCTCATGGGCCCACATTCAGGGCCCCCACCTCGGGAGAAAATTCTCCCAATGTGCTCTGATGTTGAAAGAGTCAAGAAGAGAAGAAGGGAAAAAAACCCCCAAAAAGTCCCAGGAAAACAAAGTTCAACTCTCCATCTCCCCCCAGAGAAAAGGAGCTGAAAACTGGCTAAAAAGAAACAAAGTTGCTTCCTCTGCTCTTGCTGCAAGCAGGATGCAGAGGAGTGTGTATGTGTGTCCTTGAACAAACGCTCTGAGAAATTTGTCCGGTTTTTTTTCCTCTCCCCCCTCTCAGGCTCAGTTGAAAGGCACAGAAATGCACAAAGTTCACTTCTGGGCATAGAGCAGCAATAGGGGATACACACGATAAAGTCACCCCAAGACACAGGGACAGAGAATTCAGTGGAAAGACTCCGAGAATTCTGCTCCCAGAGATCATTCATTCCTGCTCACCCTGACCCTTGTAGAAAGGGGACATCGTTCCAGGCAGCCTGTACTGAGCATGTGGCTCCTGAGTGGGGTTTGTTGTTTAGGAAACCTGCTCCGGCTTTTCCATTCTTTCCTTGCAAACAGGAAAACTTCTCCTGGGGCTGTGTGCAGGCAGAGCCCTGAGGAGAGCAGGTGGCACATGGTGTGCTGGGCTGGGACAGCCAGCTGCAGAGCTCAAGGGAAGAAGCCCAAAGTGTCACAATGGCTCCTTGCCTTCCCATGCAACACCTGGGTCACAATGGTCTCCTTGATTCCATGAGGCCCCACTGTGTCACACTGGCTCCTTGGTTCCATCAGGTTCCGCAGTGTCACCATGGTCTCCTTTCATCCGCACTGTCATCATGGACAATTGGTTCCATGAGGCCCCGCAGTGTCACAATGGTCCCTTGGTTCCATAGCTTTGACGTTGTAACAATGGACTCCTTGCTTCTATGAGCTAGCCTGCTTTTTGCAGAGGTGTCTTTGGTTCCAACAAGGCCCCGCTGTGTCTCAGTGCACCCTGGCTTCCATGTGGATGTGGAGTATCACAAAGGCTCCTTGGTTCCACCAGGTCCTGCTGTGTCACAATGGGTCCTGTGGTCCCTGAGGCCCTCCAAAGTCATTGTGGAGGCTTGCTTCCATGAGGTTCCATTATGTGCCAGTGGTCATCTTGGTTCCAGGAGTTTCCTTAGTGTCACAATGCTCTCCATGCTTCCATTAGGCCCTGCTTTGCCACAATGGTCCCCTTGTTTCCATGAGGCCCCGCTGTGTCACAATGGACCTATGGTTCCATGATGTTGCGTGGTGTCACCGTGCTCTTCTTGAATCCGCAGTGTAACCATGGACCATTGGTTCCATGCAGCCGTGTCACAATGGGCTCCTTGATTCCATGATTCCCCACGGTGTCACAATGGAGCCTTGTTTCTAGGAGGTTCTGTACTGTCACAATTGCCTCCTTGATGCCATCAGCCCCTGCAGTGTCACAATGGCTCCTTGGTTCCATGAGGAACACAATAGCTTGGCATAAGCATTGAGCAACAGCTGCTGAACACACCTGGCAACATCTGCTTGCATCAAAAGAGGGCTTCAAGCTGACAATGGCACCAGCAGCTTCCATCTGCAACAGACACCCAGGGAAAGGACAGGCTGTGCCGGTTTGGACAAATGTGGAGGAAAATATCCTCTGATAGAAGGCAGGTTACACCCAGCCCTCCCCCACCAGGTTTTTGGAAAAAAGAACTTTCCTGGGAAGAAAGTGAAAGAGATAAAAACTATTTTTTTAACAAACACACAGGAAAAGGATAGCAATGCTAAATATTAAAAGCTCTCGCTGTGCAGAGAAAGCTGGGATAATTTGAGAGTCCTTCCGTGTTTCGGTGGGGTCTCCTGAAACATCCATAGACAGCGAGGCCCGTGCAAAGAAACAGGGAGCGATTCTTGAGAGAAGTTTCAGAGCTCTTTCTTCTCCAGCCACATGGGCGGGGCACTGCCAAAGAACTGAGCAATCACAGCACAACCAGGGCCCTCCTCGCACAGGGCAACACAAAATAAGCAGTGCTGAACAGGGTTAGGGCACATGTGAGCAGGGAGCAGGGAGACCCCCGTGCCCAGGCCATGCCTCTACCCCAGGGTCCCCTCTCCCATGACCTCATGGCAGGGGGGAGGAACCCCAACACTTCCGTAGGTGTAGTCTCTCTCCTCCTCCTTGCAGCTGGCTCATGGGCCCACATTCAGGGCCCCCACCTCGGGAGAAAATTCTCCCAATGTGCTCTGATGTTGAAAGAGTCAAGAAGAGAAGAAGGGGAAAAAACCCCCGAAGTCCCAGGAAAACAAAGTTCAACTCTCCATCTCCCCCCAGAGAAAAGGAGCTGAAAACTGGCTAAAAAGAAACAAAGTTGCTTCCTCTGCTCTTGCTGCAAGCAGGATGCAGAGGAGTGTGTATGTGTGTCCTTGAACAAACGCTCTGAGAAGTCTGTCCGGTTTTTTTTCCTCTCCCCCCTCTCAGGCTCAGTTGAAAGGCACAGAAATGCACAAAGTTCACTTCTGGGCATAGAGCAGCAATAGGGGATACACATGATAAAGTCACCCCAAGACACAGGGACAGAGAATTCAGTGGAAAGACTCCGAGAATTCTGCTCCCAGAGATCATTCATTCCTGCTCACACTGACCCTTGTAGAAAGGGGACATCGTTCCAGGCAGCCTGTACTGAGCATGTGGCTCCTGAGTGGGGTTTGTTGTTTAGGAAACCTGCTCCGGCTTTTCCATTCTTTCCTTGCAAACAGGAAAACTTCTCCTGGGGCTGTGTGCAGGCAGAGCCCTGAGGAGAGCAGGTGGCACATGGTGCGCTGGGCTGGGACAGCCAGCTGCAGAGCTCAAGGGAAGAAGCCCAAAGTGTCACAATGGCTCCTTGCCTTCCCATGCAACACCTGGGTCACAATGGTCTCCTTGATTCCATGAGGCCCCACTGTGTCACAATGGCTCCTTGGTTCCATCAGGTTCCGCAGTGTCACCATGGTCTCCTTTGATCCGCACTGTCATCATGGACAATTGGTTCCATGAGGCCCCGCAGTGTCACAATGGTCCCTTGCTTCCATAGGTTTGATGTTGTAACAAAGGACTCCTTGCTTCTATGAGCTAGCCTGCTTTTTGCAGAGGTGTCTTTGGTTCCAACAAGGCCCCGCTGTGTCTCAGTGCACCCTGGCTTCCATGTGGATCTGGAGTATCACAAAGGCTCCTTGGTTCCACCAGGTCCTGCTGTGTCACAATGGGTCCTGTGGTCCCTGAGGCCCTCCAAAACCATCGTGGAGGCTTGCTTCCATGAGGTTCCATTATGTGCCAGTGGTCATCTTGGTTCCAGGAGTTTCCTTAGTGTCACAATGCCCTCCATGCTTCCATTAGGCCCTGCTTTGCCACAATGGTCCCCTTGTTTCCATGAGGCCCCGCTGTGTCACAATGGACCTATGGTTCCGTGATGTTGCGTGGTGTCACCGTGCTCTTCTTGAATCCGCAGTGTAACAATGGACCATTGGTTCCATGTGGCCTGGCCGTGTCACAATGGGCTCCTTGATTCCATGATTCCCCACGGTGTCACAATGGAGCCTTGTTTCTAGGAGGTTCTGTACTGTCACAATTGCCTCCTTGATGCCATCAGCCCCTGCAGTGTCACAATGGCTCCTTGGTTCCATGAGGAACACAACAGCTTGGCATAAGCATTGAGCAACAGCTGCTGAACACACCTGGCAACATCTGCTTGCATCAAAAGAGGGCTTCAAGCTGAGAATGGCACCAGCAGCTTCCATCTGCAACAGAGACCCAGGAAAGGACAGGCTGTGCCGGTTTGGACAAATGTGGAGGAAAATATCCTCTGATAGAAGGCAGGTTACACCCAGCCCTCCCCCACCAGCTTCGGGAAAAAAGAATTTTCCTGGGAAGAAAGTGAAAGAGATAAAAACCATTTTTTTAACAAACACCCAGGAAAAGGATAACAATGCTAAATATTAAAGGCTCTCGCTGTGCAGAGAAAGCTGGGATAATTTGAGAGTCCTTCTGTGTTTCGGTGGGGTCTCCTGAAACATCCATAGACAGCGAGGCCCGTGCAAAGAAACAGGGAGCGATTCTTGAGAGAAGTTTCAGAGCTCTTTCTTCTCCAGCCACATGGGCGGGGCACTGCCAAAGAACTGAGCAATCACAGCACAACCAGGGCCCTCCTCGCACAGGGCAACACAAAATAAGCAGTGCTGAACAGGATTAGGGCACATGTGAGCAGGGAGCAGGGAGACCCCGTGCCCAGGCCATGCCTCTACCCCAGGGTCCCCTCTCCCATGACCGCATGGCAGGAGGGAGGAACCCCAACACTTCCGTAGGTGTAGTCTCTCTCCTCCTCCTTGCAGCTGGCTCATGGGCCCACATTCAGGGCCCCCACCTCGGGAGAAAATTCTCCCAATGTGCTCTGATGTTGAAAGAGTCAAGAAGAGAAGAAGGGAAAAAAAACCCCCGAAGTCCCAGGAAAACAAAGTTCAACTCTCCATCTCCCCCCAGAGAAAAGGAGCTGAAAACTGGCAAAAAAGAAACCAAGTTGCTTCCTCTGCTCTTGCTGCAAGCAGGATGCAGAGGAGTGTGTATGTGTCTCCTTGAAAAAATGCTCTGAGAAGTTTGTCCGGTTTTTTTCCTCTCCCCCCTCTCAGGCCCAGTTGAAAGGCACAGAAACGCACAAAGTTCACTTCTGGGCATAGAGCAGCAATAGGGGATACACACAATAAAGTCACCCCAAGACACAGGGACAGAGAATTCAGTGGAAAGACTCCGAGAATTCTGCTCCCAGAGATCATTCATTCCTGCTCACCCTGACCCTTGTAGAAAGGGGACATCGTTCCAGGCAGCCTGTACTGAGCATGTGGCTCCTGAGTGGGGTTTGTTGTTTAGGAAACCTGCTCCGGCTTTTCCATTCTTTCCTTGCAAACAGGAAAACTTCTCCTGGGGCTGTGTGCAGGCAGAGCCCTGATGAGAGCAGGTGGCACATGGTGCGCTGGGCTGGGACAGCCAGCTGCAGAGCTCAAGGGAAGAAGCCCAAAGTGTCACAATGGCTCCTTGCCTTCCCATGCAACACCTGGGTCACAATGGTCTCCTTGATTCCATGAGGCCCCACTGTGTCACAATGGCTCCTTGGTTCCATCAGGTTCCGCAGTGTCACCATGGTCTCCTTTGATCCGCACTGTCATCATGGACAATTGGTTCCATGAGGCCCCGCAGTGTCACAATGGTCCCTTGGTTCCATAGCTTTGACGTTGTAACAATGGACTCCTTGCTTCTATGAGCTAGCCTGCTTTTTGCAGAGGTGTCTTTGGTTCCAACAAGGCCCCGCTGTGTCTCAGTGCACCCTGGCTTCCATGTGGATCTGGAGTATCACAAAGGCTCCTTGGTTCCACCAGGTCCTGCTGTGTCACAATGGGTCCTGTGGTCCCTGAGGCCCTCCAAAGTCATTGTGGAGGCTTGCTTCCATGAGGTTCCATTATGTGCCAGTGGTCATCTTGGTTCCAGGAGTTTCCTTAGTGTCACAATGCCCTCCATGCTTCCATTAGGCCCTGCTTTGCCACAATGGTCCCCTTGTTTCCATGAGGCCCCGCTGTGTCACAATGGACCTATGGTTCCATGATGTTGCGTGGTGTCACCGTGCTCTTCTTGAATCCGCCGTGTAACCATGGACCATTGGTTCCATGCAGCCGTGTCACAATGGGCTCCTTGATTCCATGATTCCCCACGGTGTCACAATGGAGCCTTGTTTCTAGGAGGTTCTGTACTGTCACAATTGCCTCCTTGATGCCATCAGCCCCTGCAGTGTCACAATGGCTCCTTGGTTCCATGAGGAACACAATAGCTTGGCATAAGCATTGAGCAACAACTGCTGAACACACCTGGCAACATCTGCTTGCATCAAAAGAGGGCTTCAAGCTGACAATGGCACCAGCAGCTTCCATCTGCAACAGAGACCCAGGAAAGGACAGGCTGTGCCGGTTTGGACAAATGTGGAGGAAAATATCCTCTGATAGAAGGCAGGTTACACCCAGCCCTCCCCCACCAGGTTTTTGGAAAAAAGAACTTTCCTGGGAAGAAAGTGAAAGAGATAAAAACTATTTTTTTAACAAACACACAGGAAAAGGATAACAATGCTAAATATTAAAAGCTCTCGCTGTGCAGAGAAAGCTGGGATAATTTGAGAGTCCTTCTGTGTTTCGGTGGGGTCTCCTGAAACATCCATAGACAGCGAGGCCCGTGCAAAGAAACAGGGAGCGATTCTTGAGAGAAGTTTCAGAGCTCTTTCTTCTCCAGCCACATGGGCGGGGCACTGCCAAAGAACTGAGCAATCACAGCACAACCAGGGCCCTCCTCGCACAGGGCAACACAAAATAAGCAGTGCTGAACAGGGTTAGGGCACATGTGAGCAGGGAGCAGGGAGACCCCGTGCCCAGGCCATGCCTCTACCCCAGGGTCCCCTCTCCCATGACCGCATGGCAGGGGGGAGGAACCCCAACACTTCCGTAGGTGTAGTCTCTCTCCTCCTCCTTGCAGCTGGCTCATGGGCCCACATTCAGGGCCCCCACCTCGGGAGAAAATTCTCCCAATGTGCTCTGATGTTGAAAGAGTCAAGAAGAGAAGAAGGGAAAAAAAACCCCCGAAGTCCCAGGAAAACAAAGTTCAACTCTCCATCTCCCCCCAGAGAAAAGGAGCTGAAAACTGGCAAAAAAGAAACCAAGTTGCTTCCTCTGCTCTTGCTGCAAGCAGGATGCAGAGGAGTGTGTATGTGTGTCCTTGAAAAAACGCTCTGAGAAGTTTGTCCGGTTTTTTTCCTCTCCCCCCTCTCAGGCTCAGTTGAAAGGCACAGAAACGCACAAAGTTCACTTCTGGGCATAGAGCAGCAATAGGGGATACACACAATAAAGTCACCCCAAGACACAGGGACAGAGAATTCAGTGGAAAGACTCCGAGAATTCTGCTCCCAGAGATCATTCATTCCTGCTCACACTGACCCTTGTAGAAAGGGGACATCGTTCCAGGCAGCCTGTACTGAGCATGTGGCTCCTGAGTGGGGTTTGTTGTTTAGGAAACCTGCTCCGGCTTTTCCATTCTTTCCTTGCAAACAGGAAAACTTCTCCTGGGGCTGTGTGCAGGCAGAGCCCTGAGGAGAGCAGGTGGCACATGGTGCGCTGGGCTGGGACAGCCAGCTGCAGAGCTCAAGGGAAGAAGCCCAAAGTGTCACAATGGCTCCTTGCCTTCCCATGCAACACCTGGGTCACAATGGTCTCCTTGATTCCATGAGGCCCCACTGTGTCACAATGGCTCCTTGGTTCCATCAGGTTCCGCAGTGTCACCATGGTCTCCTTTGATCCGCACTGTCATCATGGACAATTGGTTCCATGAGGCCCCGCAGTGTCACAATGGTCCCTTGGTTCCATAGCTTTGACGTTGTAACAATGGACTCCTTGCTTCTATGAGCTAGCCTGCTTTTTGCAGAGGTGTCTTTGGTTCCAACAAGGCCCCGCTGTGTCTCAGTGCACCCTGGCTTCCATGTGGATCTGGAGTATCACAAAGGCTCCTTGGTTCCACCAGGTCCTGCTGTGTCACAATGGGTCCTGTGGTCCCTGAGGCCCTCCAAAACCATCGTGGAGGCTTGCTTCCATGAGGTTCCATTATGTGCCAGTGGTCATCTTGGTTCCAGGAGTTTCCTTAGTGTCACAATGCTCTCCATGCTTCCATTAGGCCCTGCTTTGCCACAATGGTCCCCTTGTTTCCATGAGGCCCCGCTGTGTCACAATGGACCTATGGTTCCATGATGTTGCGTGGTGTCACCGTGCTCTTCTTGAATCCGCAGTGTAACCATGGACCATTGGTTCCATGCAGCCGTGTCACAATGGGCTCCTTGATTCCATGATTCCCCACGGTGTCACAATGGAGCCTTGTTTCTAGGAGGTTCTGTACTGTCACAATTGCCTCCTTGATGCCATCAGCCCCTGCAGTGTCACAATGGCTCCTTGGTTCCATGAGGAACACAATAGCTTGGCATAAGCATTGAGCAACAGCTGCTGAACACACCTGGCAACATCTGCTTGCATCAAAAGAGGGCTTCAAGCTGACAATGGCACCAGCAGCTTCCATCTGCAACAGAGACCCAGGAAAGGACAGGCTATGCCGGTTTGGACAAATGTGGAGGAAAATATCCTCTGATAGAAGGCAGGTTACACCCAGCCCTCCCCCACCAGGTTTTTGGAAAAAAGAACTTTCCTGGGAAGAAAGTGAAAGAGATAAAAACTATTTTTTTAACAAACACACAGGAAAACGATAGCAATGCTAAATATTAAAAGCTCTCGCTGTGCAGAGAAAGCTGGGATAATTTGAGAGTCCTTCCGTGTTTCGGTGGGGTCTCCTGAAACATCCATAGACAGCGAGGCCCGTGCAAAGAAACAGGGAGCCATTCTTGAGAGAAGTTTCAGAGCTCTTTCTTCTCCAGCCACATGGGCGGGGCACTGCCAAAGAACTGAGCAATCACAGCACAACCAGGGCCCTCCTCGCACAGGGCAACACAAAATAAGCAGTGCTGAACAGGATTAGGGCACATGTAAGCAGGGAGACCCCCCGTGCCCAGGCCATGCCTCTACCCCAGGGTCCCCTCTCCCATGACCGCATGGCAGGAGGGAGGAACCCCAACACTTCCGTAGGTGTAGTCTCTCTCCTCCTCCTTGCAGCTGGCTCATGGGCCCACATTCAGGGCCCCCACCTCGGGAGAAAATTCTCCCAATGTGCTCTGATGTTGAAAGAGTCAAGAAGAGAAGAAGGGAAAAAAACCCCCAAAAAGTCCCAGGAAAACAAAGTTCAACTCTCCATCTCCCCCCAGAGAAAAGGAGCTGAAAACTGGCTAAAAAGAAACAAAGTTGCTTCCTCTGCTCTTGCTGCAAGCAGGATGCAGAGGAGTGTGTATGTGTGTCCTTGAACAAACGCTCTGAGAAATTTGTCCGGTTTTTTTTCCTCTCCCCCCTCTCAGGCTCAGTTGAAAGGCACAGAAATGCACAAAGTTCACTTCTGGGCATAGAGCAGCAATAGGGGATACACACGATAAAGTCACCCCAAGACACAGGGACAGAGAATTCAGTGGAAAGACTCCGAGAATTCTGCTCCCAGAGATCATTCATTCCTGCTCACCCTGACCCTTGTAGAAAGGGGACATCGTTCCAGGCAGCCTGTACTGAGCATGTGGCTCCTGAGTGGGGTTTGTTGTTTAGGAAACCTGCTCCGGCTTTTCCATTCTTTCCTTGCAAACAGGAAAACTTCTCCTGGGGCTGTGTGCAGGCAGAGCCCTGAGGAGAGCAGGTGGCACATGGTGCGCTGGGCTGGGACAGCCAGCTGCAGAGCTCAAGGGAAGAAGCCCAAAGTGTCACAATGGCTCCTTGCCTTCCCATGCAACACCTGGGTCACAATGGTCTCCTTGATTCCATGAGGCCCCACTGTGTCACAATGGCTCCTTGGTTCCATCAGGTTCCGCAGTGTCACCATGGTCTCCTTTGATCCGCACTGTCATCATGGACAATTGGTTCCATGAGGCCCCGCAGTGTCACAATGGTCCCTTGGTTCCATAGCTTTGACGTTGTAACAATGGACTCCTTGCTTCTATGAGCTAGCCTGCTTTTTGCAGAGGTGTCTTTGGTTCCAACAAGGCCCCGCTGTGTCTCAGTGCACCCTGGCTTCCATGTGGATCTGGAGTATCACAAAGGCTCCTTGGTTCCACCAGGTCCTGCTGTGTCACAATGGGTCCTGTGGTCCCTGAGGCCCTCCAAAGTCATTGTGGAGGCTTGCTTCCATGAGGTTCCATTATGTGCCAGTGGTCATCTTGGTTCCAGGAGTTTCCTTAGTGTCACAATGCTCTCCATGCTTCCATTAGGCCCTGCTTTGCCACAATGGTCCCCTTGTTTCCATGAGGCCCCGCTGTGTCACAATGGACCTATGGTTCCATGATGTTGCGTGGTGTCACCGTGCTCTTCTTGAATCCGCAGTGTAACCATGGACCATTGGTTCCATGTGGCCTGGCCGTGTCACAATGGGCTCCTTGATTCCATGATTCTCCACGGTGTCACAATGGAGCCTTGTTTCTAGGAGGTTCTGTACTGTCACAATTGCCTCCTTGATGCCATCAGCCCCTGCAGTGTCACAATGGCTCCTTGGTTCCATGAGGAACACAATAGCTTGGCATAAGCATTGAGCAACAGCTGCTGAACACACCTGGCAACATCTGCTTGCATCAAAAGAGGGCTTCAAGCTGACAATGGCACCAGCAGCTTCCATCTGCAACAGACACCCAGGGAAAGGACAGGCTGTGCCGGTTTGGACAAATGTGGAGGAAAATATCCTCTGATAGAAGGCAGGTTACACCCAGCCCTCCCCCACCAGGTTTTTGGAAAAAAGAACTTTCCTGGGAAGAAAGTGAAAGAGATAAAAACTATTTTTTTAACAAACACACAGGAAAAGGATAGCAATGCTAAATATTAAAAGCTCTCGCTGTGCAGAGAAAGCTGGGATAATTTGAGAGTCCTTCCGTGTTTCGGTGGGGTCTCCTGAAACATCCATAGACAGCGAGGCCCGTGCAAAGAAACAGGGAGCGATTCTTGAGAGAAGTTTCAGAGCTCTTTCTTCTCCAGCCACATGGGCGGGGCACTGCCAAAGAACTGAGCAATCACAGCACAACCAGGGCCCTCCTCGCACAGGGCAACACAAAATAAGCAGTGCTGAACAGGGTTAGGGCACATGTGAGCAGGGAGCAGGGAGACCCCCGGGCCCAGGCCATGCCTCTACCCCAGGGTCCCCTCTCCCATGACCTCATGGCAGGGGGGAGGAACCCCAACACTTCCGTAGGTGTAGTCTCTCTCCTCCTCCTTGCAGCTGGCTCATGGGCCCACATTCAGGGCCCCCACCTCGGGAGAAAATTCTCCCAATGTGCTCTGATGTTGAAAGAGTCAAGAAGAGAAGAAGGGGAAAAAACCCCCGAAGTCCCAGGAAAACAAAGTTCAACTCTCCATCTCCCCCCAGAGAAAAGGAGCTGAAAACTGGCTAAAAAGAAACAAAGTTGCTTCCTCTGCTCTTGCTGCAAGCAGGATGCAGAGGAGTGTGTATGTGTGTCCTTGAACAAACGCTCTGAGAAGTCTGTCCGGTTTTTTTTCCTCTCCCCCCTCTCAGGCTCAGTTGAAAGGCACAGAAATGCACAAAGTTCACTTCTGGGCATAGAGCAGCAATAGGGGATACACATGATAAAGTCACCCCAAGACACAGGGACAGAGAATTCAGTGGAAAGACTCCGAGAATTCTGCTCCCAGAGATCATTCATTCCTGCTCACACTGACCCTTGTAGAAAGGGGACATCGTTCCAGGCAGCCTGTACTGAGCATGTGGCTCCTGAGTGGGGTTTGTTGTTTAGGAAACCTGCTCCGGCTTTTCCATTCTTTCCTTGCAAACAGGAAAACTTCTCCTGGGGCTGTGTGCAGGCAGAGCCCTGAGGAGAGCAGGTGGCACATGGTGCGCTGGGCTGGGACAGCCAGCTGCAGAGCTCAAGGGAAGAAGCCCAAAGTGGCACAATGGCTCCTTGCCTTCACATGCAACACCTGGGTCACAATGGTCTCCTTGATTCCATGAGGCCCCACTGTGTCACAATGGCTCCTTGGTTCCATCAGGTTCCGCAGTGTCACCATGGTCTCCTTTGATCCGCACTGTCATCATGGACAATTGGTTCCATGAGGCCCCGCAGTGTCACAATGGTCCCTTGCTTCCATAGGTTTGATGTTGTAACAAAGGACTCCTTGCTTCTATGAGCTAGCCTGCTTTTTGCAGAGGTGTCTTTGGTTCCAACAAGGCCCCGCTGTGTCTCAGTGCACCCTGGCTTCCATGTGGATCTGGAGTATCACAAAGGCTCCTTGGTTCCACCAGGTCCTGCTGTGTCACAATGGGTCCTGTGGTCCCTGAGGCCCTCCAAAACCATCGTGGAGGCTTGCTTCCATGAGGTTCCATTATGTGCCAGTGGTCATCTTGGTTCCAGGAGTTTCCTTAGTGTCACAATGCCCTCCATGCTTCCATTAGGCCCTGCTTTGCCACAATGGTCCCCTTGTTTCCATGAGGCCCCGCTGTGTCACAATGGACCTATGGTTCCGTGATGTTGCGTGGTGTCACCGTGCTCTTCTTGAATCCGCAGTGTAACAATGGACCATTGGTTCCATGTGGCCTGGCCGTGTCACAATGGGCTCCTTGATTCCATGATTCCCCACGGTGTCACAATGGAGCCTTGTTTCTAGGAGGTTCTGTACTGTCACAATTGCCTCCTTGATGCCATCAGCCCCTGCAGTGTCACAATGGCTCCTTGGTTCCATGAGGAACACAACAGCTTGGCATAAGCATTGAGCAACAGCTGCTGAACACACCTGGCAACATCTGCTTGCATCAAAAGAGGGCTTCAAGCTGAGAATGGCACCAGCAGCTTCCATCTGCAACAGAGACCCAGGAAAGGACAGGCTGTGCCGGTTTGGACAAATGTGGAGGAAAATATCCTCTGATAGAAGGCAGGTTACACCCAGCCCTCCCCCACCAGCTTCGGGAAAAAAGAATTTTCCTGGGAAGAAAGTGAAAGAGATAAAAACCATTTTTTTAACAAACACCCAGGAAAAGGATAACAATGCTAAATATTAAAGGCTCTCGCTGTGCAGAGAAAGCTGGGATAATTTGAGAGTCCTTCTGTGTTTCGGTGGGGTCTCCTGAAACATCCATAGACAGCGAGGCCCGTGCAAAGAAACAGGGAGCGATTCTTGAGAGAAGTTTCAGAGCTCTTTCTTCTCCAGCCACATGGGCGGGGCACTGCCAAAGAACTGAGCAATCACAGCACAACCAGGGCCCTCCTCGCACAGGGCAACACAAAATAAGCAGTGCTGAACAGGATTAGGGCACATGTGAGCAGGGAGCAGGGAGACCCCGTGCCCAGGCCATGCCTCTACCCCAGGGTCCCCTCTCCCATGACCGCATGGCAGGAGGGAGGAACCCCAACACTTCCGTAGGTGTAGTCTCTCTCCTCCTCCTTGCAGCTGGCTCATGGGCCCACATTCAGGGCCCCCACCTCGGGAGAAAATTCTCCCAATGTGCTCTGATGTTGAAAGAGTCAAGAAGAGAAGAAGGGAAAAAAAACCCCCGAAGTCCCAGGAAAACAAAGTTCAACTCTCCATCTCCCCCCAGAGAAAAGGAGCTGAAAACTGGCAAAAAAGAAACCAAGTTGCTTCCTCTGCTCTTGCTGCAAGCAGGATGCAGAGGAGTGTGTATGTGTCTCCTTGAAAAAATGCTCTGAGAAGTTTGTCCGGTTTTTTTCCTCTCCCCCCTCTCAGGCCCAGTTGAAAGGCACAGAAACGCACAAAGTTCACTTCTGGGCATAGAGCAGCAATAGGGGATACACACAATAAAGTCACCCCAAGACACAGGGACAGAGAATTCAGTGGAAAGACTCCGAGAATTCTGCTCCCAGAGATCATTCATTCCTGCTCACCCTGACCCTTGTAGAAAGGGGACATCGTTCCAGGCAGCCTGTACTGAGCATGTGGCTCCTGAGTGGGGTTTGTTGTTTAGGAAACCTGCTCCGGCTTTTCCATTCTTTCCTTGCAAACAGGAAAACTTCTCCTGGGGCTGTGTGCAGGCAGAGCCCTGAGGAGAGCAGGTGGCACATGGTGCGCTGGGCTGGGACAGCCAGCTGCAGAGCTCAAGGGAAGAAGCCCAAAGTGTCACAATGGCTCCTTGCCTTCCCATGCAACACCTGGGTCACAATGGTCTCCTTGATTCCATGAGGCCCCACTGTGTCACAATGGCTCCTTGGTTCCATCAGGTTCCGCAGTGTCACCATGGTCTCCTTTGATCCGCACTGTCATCATGGACAATTGGTTCCATGAGGCCCCGCAGTGTCACAATGGTCCCTTGGTTCCATAGCTTTGACGTTGTAACAAAGGACTCCTTGCTTCTATGAGCTAGCCTGCTTTTTGCAGAGGTGTCTTTGGTTCCAACAAGGCCCCGCTGTGTCTCAGTGCACCCTGGCTTCCATGTGGATCTGGAGTATCACAAAGGCTCCTTGGTTCCACCAGGTCCTGCTGTGTCACAATGGGTCCTGTGGTCCCTGAGGCCCTCCAAAACCATCGTGGAGGCTTGCTTCCATGAGGTTCCATTATGTGCCAGTGGTCATCTTGGTTCCAGGAGTTTCCTTAGTGTCACAATGCTCTCCATGCTTCCATTAGGCCCTGCTTTGCCACAATGGTCCCCTTGTTTCCATGAGGCCCCGCTGTGTCACAATGGACCTATGGTTCCATGATGTTGCGTGGTGTCACCGTGCTCTTCTTGAATCCGCAGTGTAACCATGGACCATTGGTTCCATGCAGCCGTGTCACAATGGGCTCCTTGATTCCATGATTCCCCACGGTGTCACAATGGAGCCTTGTTTCTAGGAGGTTCTGTACTGTCACAATTGCCTCCTTGATGCCATCAGCCCCTGCAGTGTCACAATGGCTCCTTGGTTCCATGAGGAACACAATAGCTTGGCATAAGCATTGAGCAACAGCTGCTGAACACACCTGGCAACATCTGCTTGCATCAAAAGAGGGCTTCAAGCTGACAATGGCACCAGCAGCTTCCATCTGCAACAGAGACCCAGGAAAGGACAGGCTATGCCGGTTTGGACAAATGTGGAGGAAAATATCCTCTGATAGAAGGCAGGTTACACCCAGCCCTCCCCCACCAGGTTTTTGGAAAAAAGAACTTTCCTGGGAAGAAAGTGAAAGAGATAAAAACTATTTTTTTAACAAACACACAGGAAAAGGATAGCAATGCTAAATATTAAAAGCTCTCGCTGTGCAGAGAAAGCTGGGATAATTTGAGAGTCCTTCCGTGTTTCGGTGGGGTCTCCTGAAACATCCATAGACAGCGAGGCCCGTGCAAAGAAACAGGGAGCGATTCTTGAGAGAAGTTTCAGAGCTCTTTCTTCTCCAGCCACATGGGCGGGGCACTGCCAAAGAACTGAGCAATCACAGCACAACCAGGGCCCTCCTCGCACAGGGCAACACAAAATAAGCAGTGCTGAACAGGATTAGGGCACATGTAAGCAGGGAGACCCCCCGTGCCCAGGCCATGCCTCTACCCCAGGGTCCCCTCTCCCATGACCGCATGGCAGGAGGGAGGAACCCCAACACTTCCGTAGGTGTAGTCTCTCTCCTCCTCCTTGCAGCTGGCTCATGGGCCCACATTCAGGGCCCCCACCTCGGGAGAAAATTCTCCCAATGTGCTCTGATGTTGAAAGAGTCAAGAAGAGAAGAAGGGAAAAAAACCCCCAAAAAGTCCCAGGAAAACAAAGTTCAACTCTCCATCTCCCCCCAGAGAAAAGGAGCTGAAAACTGGCTAAAAAGAAACAAAGTTGCTTCCTCTGCTCTTGCTGCAAGCAGGATGCAGAGGAGTGTGTATGTGTGTCCTTGAACAAACGCTCTGAGAAATTTGTCCGGTTTTTTTTCCTCTCCCCCCTCTCAGGCTCAGTTGAAAGGCACAGAAATGCACAAAGTTCACTTCTGGGCATAGAGCAGCAATAGGGGATACACACGATAAAGTCACCCCAAGACACAGGGACAGAGAATTCAGTGGAAAGACTCCGAGAATTCTGCTCCCAGAGATCATTCATTCCTGCTCACCCTGACCCTTGTAGAAAGGGGACATCGTTCCAGGCAGCCTGTACTGAGCATGTGGCTCCTGAGTGGGGTTTGTTGTTTAGGAAACCTGCTCCGGCTTTTCCATTCTTTCCTTGCAAACAGGAAAACTTCTCCTGGGGCTGTGTGCAGGCAGAGCCCTGAGGAGAGCAGGTGGCACATGGTGCGCTGGGCTGGGACAGCCAGCTGCAGAGCTCAAGGGAAGAAGCCCAAAGTGTCACAATGGCTCCTTGCCTTCCCATGCAACACCTGGGTCACAATGGTCTCCTTGATTCCATGAGGCCCCACTGTGTCACACTGGCTCCTTGGTTCCATCAGGTTCCGCAGTGTCACCATGGTCTCCTTTGATCCGCACTGTCATCATGGACAATTGGTTCCATGAGGCCCCGCAGTGTCACAATGGTCCCTTGGTTCCATAGCTTTGACGTTGTAACAATGGACTCCTTGCTTCTATGAGCTAGCCTGCTTTTTGCAGAGGTGTCTTTGGTTCCAACAAGGCCCCGCTGTGTCTCAGTGCACCCTGGCTTCCATGTGGATCTGGAGTATCACAAAGGCTCCTTGGTTCCACCAGGTCCTGCTGTGTCACAATGGGTCCTGTGGTCCCTGAGGCCCTCCAAAGTCATTGTGGAGGCTTGCTTCCATGAGGTTCCATTATGTGCCAGTGGTCATCTTGGTTCCAGGAGTTTCCTTAGTGTCACAATGCTCTCCATGCTTCCATTAGGCCCTGCTTTGCCACAATGGTCCCCTTGTTTCCATGAGGCCCCGCTGTGTCACAATGGACCTATGGTTCCATGATGTTGCGTGGTGTCACCGTGCTCTTCTTGAATCCGCAGTGTAACCATGGACCATTGGTTCCATGTGGCCTGGCCGTGTCACAATGGGCTCCTTGATTCCATGATTCTCCACGGTGTCACAATGGAGCCTTGTTTCTAGGAGGTTCTGTACTGTCACAATTGCCTCCTTGATGCCATCAGCCCCTGCAGTGTCACAATGGCTCCTTGGTTCCATGAGGAACACAATAGCTTGGCATAAGCATTGAGCAACAGCTGCTGAACACACCTGGCAACATCTGCTTGCATCAAAAGAGGGCTTCAAGCTGACAATGGCACCAGCAGCTTCCATCTGCAACAGACACCCAGGGAAAGGACAGGCTGTGCCGGTTTGGACAAATGTGGAGGAAAATATCCTCTGATAGAAGGCAGGTTACACCCAGCCCTCCCCCACCAGGTTTTTGGAAAAAAGAACTTTCCTGGGAAGAAAGTGAAAGAGATAAAAACTATTTTTTTAACAAACACACAGGAAAAGGATAGCAATGCTAAATATTAAAAGCTCTCGCTGTGCAGAGAAAGCTGGGATAATTTGAGAGTCCTTCCGTGTTTCGGTGGGGTCTCCTGAAACATCCATAGACAGCGAGGCCCGTGCAAAGAAACAGGGAGCGATTCTTGAGAGAAGTTTCAGAGCTCTTTCTTCTCCAGCCACATGGGCGGGGCACTGCCAAAGAACTGAGCAATCACAGCACAACCAGGGCCCTCCTCGCACAGGGCAACACAAAATAAGCAGTGCTGAACAGGGTTAGGGCACATGTGAGCAGGGAGCAGGGAGACCCCCGTGCCCAGGCCATGCCTCTACCCCAGGGTCCCCTCTCCCATGACCTCATGGCAGGGGGGAGGAACCCCAACACTTCCGTAGGTGTAGTCTCTCTCCTCCTCCTTGCAGCTGGCTCATGGGCCCACATTCAGGGCCCCCACCTCGGGAGAAAATTCTCCCAATGTGCTCTGATGTTGAAAGAGTCAAGAAGAGAAGAAGGGGAAAAAACCCCCGAAGTCCCAGGAAAACAAAGTTCAACTCTCCATCTCCCCCCAGAGAAAAGGAGCTGAAAACTGGCTAAAAAGAAACAAAGTTGCTTCCTCTGCTCTTGCTGCAAGCAGGATGCAGAGGAGTGTGTATGTGTGTCCTTGAACAAACGCTCTGAGAAGTCTGTCCGGTTTTTTTTCCTCTCCCCCCTCTCAGGCTCAGTTGAAAGGCACAGAAATGCACAAAGTTCACTTCTGGGCATAGAGCAGCAATAGGGGATACACATGATAAAGTCACCCCAAGACACAGGGACAGAGAATTCAGTGGAAAGACTCCGAGAATTCTGCTCCCAGAGATCATTCATTCCTGCTCACACTGACCCTTGTAGAAAGGGGACATCGTTCCAGGCAGCCTGTACTGAGCATGTGGCTCCTGAGTGGGGTTTGTTGTTTAGGAAACCTGCTCCGGCTTTTCCATTCTTTCCTTGCAAACAGGAAAACTTCTCCTGGGGCTGTGTGCAGGCAGAGCCCTGAGGAGAGCAGGTGGCACATGGTGCGCTGGGCTGGGACAGCCAGCTGCAGAGCTCAAGGGAAGAAGCCCAAAGTGGCACAATGGCTCCTTGCCTTCACATGCAACACCTGGGTCACAATGGTCTCCTTGATTCCATGAGGCCCCACTGTGTCACAATGGCTCCTTGGTTCCATCAGGTTCCGCAGTGTCACCATGGTCTCCTTTGATCCGCACTGTCATCATGGACAATTGGTTCCATGAGGCCCCGCAGTGTCACAATGGTCCCTTGCTTCCATAGGTTTGATGTTGTAACAAAGGACTCCTTGCTTCTATGAGCTAGCCTGCTTTTTGCAGAGGTGTCTTTGGTTCCAACAAGGCCCCGCTGTGTCTCAGTGCACCCTGGCTTCCATGTGGATCTGGAGTATCACAAAGGCTCATTGGTTCCACCAGGTCCTGCTGTGTCACAATGGGTCCTGTGGTCCCTGAGGCCCTCCAAAACCATCGTGGAGGCTTGCTTCCATGAGGTTCCATTATGTGCCAGTGGTCATCTTGGTTCCAGGAGTTTCCTTAGTGTCACAATGCCCTCCATGCTTCCATTAGGCCCTGCTTTGCCACAATGGTCCCCTTGTTTCCATGAGGCCCCGCTGTGTCACAATGGACCTATGGTTCCGTGATGTTGCGTGGTGTCACCGTGCTCTTCTTGAATCCGCAGTGTAACAATGGACTATTGGTTCCATGTGGCCTGGCCGTGTCACAATGGGCTCCTTGATTCCATGATTCCCCACGGTGTCACAATGGAGCCTTGTTTCTAGGAGGTTCTGTACTGTCACAATTGCCTCCTTGATGCCATCAGCCCCTGCAGTGTCACAATGGCTCCTTGGTTCCATGAGGAACACAACAGCTTGGCATAAGCATTGAGCAACAGCTGCTGAACACACCTGGCAACATCTGCTTGCATCAAAAGAGGGCTTCAAGCTGACAATGGCACCAGCAGCTTCCATCTGCAACAGAGACCCAGGAAAGGACAGGCTGTGCCGGTTTGGACAAATGTGGAGGAAAATATCCTCTGATAGAAGGCAGGTTACACCCAGCCCTCCCCCACCAGCTTCGGGAAAAAAGAATTTTCCTGGGAAGAAAGTGAAAGAGATAAAAACCATTTTTTTAACAAACACCCAGGAAAAGGATAACAATGCTAAATATTAAAGGCTCTCGCTGTGCAGAGAAAGCTGGGATAATTTGAGAGTCCTTCTGTGTTTCGGTGGGGTCTCCTGAAACATCCATAGACAGTGAGGCCCGTGCAAAGAAACAGGGAGCGATTCTTGAGAGAAGTTTCAGAGCTCTTTCTTCTCCAGCCACATGGGCGGGGCACTGCCAAAGAACTGAGCAATCACAGCACAACCAGGGCCCTCCTCGCACAGGGCAACACAAAATAAGCAGTGCTGAACAGGATTAGGGCACATGTAAGCAGGGAGACCCCCCGTGCCCAGGCCATGCCTCTACCCCAGGGTCCCCTCTCCCATGACCTCATGGCAGGGGGGAGGAACCCCAACACTTCCGTAGGTGTAGTCTCTCTCCTCCTCCTTGCAGCTGGCTCATGGGCCCACATTCAGGGCCCCCACCTCGGGAGAAAATTCTCCCAATGTGCTCTGATGTTGAAAGAGTCAAGAAGAGAAGAAGGGAAAAAAACCCCCAAAAAGTCCCAGGAAAACAAAGTTCAACTCTCCATCTCCCCCCAGAGAAAAGGAGCTGAAAACTGGCAAAAAAGAAACCAAGTTGCTTCCTCTGCTCTTGCTGCAAGCAGGATGCAGAGGAGTGTGTATGTGTGTCCTTGAAAAAACGCTCTGAGAAGTTTGTCCGGTTTTTTTCCTCTCCCCCCTCTCAGGCTCAGTTGAAAGGCACAGAAACGCACAAAGTTCACTTCTGGGCATAGAGCAGCAATAGGGGATACACACAATAAAGTCACCCCAAGACACAGGGACAGAGAATTCAGTGGAAAGACTCCGAGAATTCTGCTCCCAGAGATCATTCATTCCTGCTCACACTGACCCTTGTAGAAAGGGGACATCGTTCCAGGCAGCCTGTACTGAGCATGTGGCTCCTGAGTGGGGTTTGTTGTTTAGGAAACCTGCTCCGGCTTTTCCATTCTTTCCTTGCAAACAGGAAAACTTCTCCTGGGGCTGTGTGCAGGCAGAGCCCTGAGGAGAGCAGGTGGCACATGGTGCGCTGGGCTGGGACAGCCAGCTGCAGAGCTCAAGGGAAGAAGCCCAAAGTGTCACAATGGCTCCTTGCCTTCCCATGCAACACCTGGGTCACAATGGTCTCCTTGATTCCATGAGGCCCCACTGTGTCACAATGGCTCCTTGGTTCCATCAGGTTCCGCAGTGTCACCATGGTCTCCTTTGATCCGCACTGTCATCATGGACAATTGGTTCCATGAGGCCCCGCAGTGTCACAATGGTCCCTTGGTTCCATAGCTTTGACGTTGTAACAATGGACTCCTTGCTTCTATGAGCTAGCCTGCTTTTTGCAGAGGTGTCTTTGGTTCCAACAAGGCCCCGCTGTGTCTCAGTGCACCCTGGCTTCCATGTGGATGTGGAGTATCACAAAGGCTCCTTGGTTCCACCAGGTCCTGCTGTGTCACAATGGGTCCTGTGGTCCCTGAGGCCCTCCAAAGTCATTGTGGAGGCTTGCTTCCATGAGGTTCCATTATGTGCCAGTGGTCATCTTGGTTCCAGGAGTTTCCTTAGTGTCACAATGCTCTCCATGCTTCCATTAGGCCCTGCTTTGCCACAATGGTCCCCTTGTTTCCATGAGGCCCCGCTGTGTCACAATGGACCTATGGTTCCATGATGTTGCGTGGTGTCACCGTGCTCTTCTTGAATCCGCAGTGTAACCATGGACCATTGGTTCCATGCAGCCGTGTCACAATGGGCTCCTTGATTCCATGATTCCCCACGGTGTCACAATGGAGCCTTGTTTCTAGGAGGTTCTGTACTGTCACAATTGCCTCCTTGATGCCATCAGCCCCTGCAGTGTCACAATGGCTCCTTGGTTCCATGAGGAACACAATAGCTTGGCATAAGCATTGAGCAACAGCTGCTGAACACACCTGGCAACATCTGCTTGCATCAAAAGAGGGCTTCAAGCTGACAATGGCACCAGCAGCTTCCATCTGCAACAGAGACCCAGGAAAGGACAGGCTATGCCGGTTTGGACAAATGTGGAGGAAAATATCCTCTGATAGAAGGCAGGTTACACCCAGCCCTCCCCCACCAGGTTTTTGGAAAAAAGAACTTTCCTGGGAAGAAAGTGAAAGAGATAAAAACTATTTTTTTAACAAACACACAGGAAAAGGATAGCAATGCTAAATATTAAAAGCTCTCGCTGTGCAGAGAAAGCTGGGATAATTTGAGAGTCCTTCCGTGTTTCGGTGGGGTCTCCTGAAACATCCATAGACAGCGAGGCCCGTGCAAAGAAACAGGGAGCGATTCTTGAGAGAAGTTTCAGAGCTCTTTCTTCTCCAGCCACATGGGCGGGGCACTGCCAAAGAACTGAGCAATCACAGCACAACCAGGGCCCTCCTCGCACAGGGCAACACAAAATAAGCAGTGCTGAACAGGATTAGGGCACATGTAAGCAGGGAGACCCCCCGTGCCCAGGCCATGCCTCTACCCCAGGGTCCCCTCTCCCATGACCTCATGGCAGGGGGGAGGAACCCCAACACTTCCGTAGGTGTAGTCTCTCTCCTCCTCCTTGCAGCTGGCTCATGGGCCCACATTCAGGGCCCCCACCTCGGGAGAAAATTCTCCCAATGTGCTCTGATGTTGAAAGAGTCAAGAAGAGAAGAAGGGAAAAAAACCCCCAAAAAGTCCCAGGAAAACAAAGTTCAACTCTCCATCTCCCCCCAGAGAAAAGGAGCTGAAAACTGGCAAAAAAGAAACCAAGTTGCTTCCTCTGCTCTTGCTGCAAGCAGGATGCAGAGGAGTGTGTATGTGTGTCCTTGAAAAAACGCTCTGAGAAGTTTGTCCGGTTTTTTTCCTCTCCCCCCTCTCAGGCTCAGTTGAAAGGCACAGAAACGCACAAAGTTCACTTCTGGGCATAGAGCAGCAATAGGGGATACACACAATAAAGTCACCCCAAGACACAGGGACAGAGAATTCAGTGGAAAGACTCCGAGAATTCTGCTCCCAGAGATCATTCATTCCTGCTCACACTGACCCTTGTAGAAAGGGGACATCGTTCCAGGCAGCCTGTACTGAGCATGTGGCTCCTGAGTGGGGTTTGTTGTTTAGGAAACCTGCTCCGGCTTTTCCATTCTTTCCTTGCAAACAGGAAAACTTCTCCTGGGGCTGTGTGCAGGCAGAGCCCTGAGGAGAGCAGGTGGCACATGGTGCGCTGGGCTGGGACAGCCAGCTGCAGAGCTCAAGGGAAGAAGCCCAAAGTGTCACAATGGCTCCTTGCCTTCCCATGCAACACCTGGGTCACAATGGTCTCCTTGATTCCATGAGGCCCCACTGTGTCACAATGGCTCCTTGGTTCCATCAGGTTCCGCAGTGTCACCATGGTCTCCTTTGATCCGCACTGTCATCATGGACAATTGGTTCCATGAGGCCCCGCAGTGTCACAATGGTCCCTTGGTTCCATAGCTTTGACGTTGTAACAATGGACTCCTTGCTTCTATGAGCTAGCCTGCTTTTTGCAGAGGTGTCTTTGGTTCCAACAAGGCCCCGCTGTGTCTCAGTGCACCCTGGCTTCCATGTGGATGTGGAGTATCACAAAGGCTCCTTGGTTCCACCAGGTCCTGCTGTGTCACAATGGGTCCTGTGGTCCCTGAGGCCCTCCAAAGTCATTGTGGAGGCTTGCTTCCATGAGGTTCCATTATGTGCCAGTGGTCATCTTGGTTCCAGGAGTTTCCTTAGTGTCACAATGCTCTCCATGCTTCCATTAGGCCCTGCTTTGCCACAATGGTCCCCTTGTTTCCATGAGGCCCCGCTGTGTCACAATGGACCTATGGTTCCATGATGTTGCGTGGTGTCACCGTGCTCTTCTTGAATCCGCAGTGTAACCATGGACCATTGGTTCCATGCAGCCGTGTCACAATGGGCTCCTTGATTCCATGATTCCCCACGGTGTCACAATGGAGCCTTGTTTCTAGGAGGTTCTGTACTGTCACAATTGCCTCCTTGATGCCATCAGCCCCTGCAGTGTCACAATGGCTCCTTGGTTCCATGAGGAACACAATAGCTTGGCATAAGCATTGAGCAACAGCTGCTGAACACACCTGGCAACATCTGCTTGCATCAAAAGAGGGCTTCAAGCTGACAATGGCACCAGCAGCTTCCATCTGCAACAGACACCCAGGGAAAGGACAGGCTGTGCCGGTTTGGACAAATGTGGAGGAAAATATCCTCTGATAGAAGGCAGGTTACACCCAGCCCTCCCCCACCAGGTTTTTGGAAAAAAGAACTTTCCTGGGAAGAAAGTGAAAGAGATAAAAACTATTTTTTTAACAAACACACAGGAAAACGATAGCAATGCTAAATATTAAAAGCTCTCGCTGTGCAGAGAAAGCTGGGATAATTTGAGAGTCCTTCCGTGTTTCGGTGGGGTCTCCTGAAACATCCATAGACAGCGAGGCCCGTGCAAAGAAACAGGGAGCGATTCTTGAGAGAAGTTTCAGAGCTCTTTCTTCTCCAGCCACATGGGCGGGGCACTGCCAAAGAACTGAGCAATCACAGCACAACCAGGGCCCTCCTCGCACAGGGCAACACAAAATAAGCAGTGCTGAACAGGATTAGGGCACATGTAAGCAGGGAGACCCCCCGTGCCCAGGCCATGCCTCTACCCCAGGGTCCCCTCTCCCATGACCTCATGGCAGGGGGGAGGAACCCCAACACTTCCGTAGGTGTAGTCTCTCTCCTCCTCCTTGCAGCTGGCTCATGGGCCCACATTCAGGGCCCCCACCTCGGGAGAAAATTCTCCCAATGTGCTCTGATGTTGAAAGAGTCAAGAAGAGAAGAAGGGAAAAAAACCCCCAAAAAGTCCCAGGAAAACAAAGTTCAACTCTCCATCTCCCCCCAGAGAAAAGGAGCTGAAAACTGGCAAAAAAGAAACCAAGTTGCTTCCTCTGCTCTTGCTGCAAGCAGGATGCAGAGGAGTGTGTATGTGTGTCCTTGAAAAAACGCTCTGAGAAGTTTGTCCGGTTTTTTTCCTCTCCCCCCTCTCAGGCTCAGTTGAAAGGCACAGAAACGCACAAAGTTCACTTCTGGGCATAGAGCAGCAATAGGGGATACACACAATAAAGTCACCCCAAGACACAGGGACAGAGAATTCAGTGGAAAGACTCCGAGAATTCTGCTCCCAGAGATCATTCATTCCTGCTCACACTGACCCTTGTAGAAAGGGGACATCGTTCCAGGCAGCCTGTACTGAGCATGTGGCTC
Organism: Aphelocoma coerulescens; assembly: GCF_041296385.1. Taxonomy (NCBI): domain Eukaryota; kingdom Metazoa; phylum Chordata; class Aves; order Passeriformes; family Corvidae; genus Aphelocoma; species Aphelocoma coerulescens. The sequence goes on along the minus strand of NW_027183503.1, from coordinate 336,502 downwards.
CTGAGTGGGGTTTGTTGTTTAGGAAACCTGCTCCGGCTTTTCCATTCTTTCCTTGCAAACAGGAAAACTTCTCCTGGGGCTGTGTGCAGGCAGAGCCCTGAGGAGAGCAGGTGGCACATGGTGCGCTGGGCTGGGACAGCCAGCTGCAGAGCTCAAGGGAAGAAGCCCAAAGTGTCACAATGGCTCCTTGCCTTCCCATGCAACACCTGGGTCACAATGGTCTCCTTGATTCCATGAGGCCCCACTGTGTCACAATGGCTCCTTGGTTCCATCAGGTTCCGCAGTGTCACCATGGTCTCCTTTGATCCGCACTGTCATCATGGACAATTGGTTCCATGAGGCCCCGCAGTGTCACAATGGTCCCTTGCTTCCATAGCTTTGACGTTGTAACAATGGACTCCTTGCTTCTATGAGCTAGCCTGCTTTTTGCAGAGGTGTCTTTGGTTCCAACAAGGCCCCGCTGTGTCTCAGTGCACCCTGGCTTCCATGTGGATGTGGAGTATCACAAAGGCTCCTTGGTTCCACCAGGTCCTGCTGTGTCACAATGGGTCCTGTGGTCCCTGAGGCCCTCCAAAGTCATTGTGGAGGCTTGCTTCCATGAGGTTCCATTATGTGCCAGTGGTCATCTTGGTTCCAGGAGTTTCCTTAGTGTCACAATGCTCTCCATGCTTCCATTAGGCCCTGCTTTGCCACAATGGTCCCCTTGTTTCCATGAGGCCCCGCTGTGTCACAATGGACCTATGGTTCCATGATGTTGCGTGGTGTCACCGTGCTCTTCTTGAATCCGCAGTGTAACCATGGACCATTGGTTCCATGCAGCCGTGTCACAATGGGCTCCTTGATTCCATGATTCCCCACGGTGTCACAATGGAGCCTTGTTTCTAGGAGGTTCTGTACTGTCACAATTGCCTCCTTGATGCCATCAGCCCCTGCAGTGTCACAATGGCTCCTTGGTTCCATGAGGAACACAATAGCTTGGCATAAGCATTGAGCAACAGCTGCTGAACACACCTGGCAACATCTGCTTGCATCAAAAGAGGGCTTCAAGCTGACAATGGCACCAGCAGCTTCCATCTGCAACAGAGACCCAGGAAAGGACAGGCTATGCCGGTTTGGACAAATGTGGAGGAAAATATCCTCTGATAGAAGGCAGGTTACACCCAGCCCTCCCCCACCAGGTTTTTGGAAAAAAGAACTTTCCTGGGAAGAAAGTGAAAGAGATAAAAACTATTTTTTTAACAAACACACAGGAAAACGATAGCAATGCTAAATATTAAAAGCTCTCGCTGTGCAGAGAAAGCTGGGATAATTTGAGAGTCCTTCCGTGTTTCGGTGGGGTCTCCTGAAACATCCATAGACAGCGAGGCCCGTGCAAAGAAACAGGGAGCGATTCTTGAGAGAAGTTTCAGAGCTCTTTCTTCTCCAGCCACATGGGCGGGGCACTGCCAAAGAACTGAGCAATCACAGCACAACCAGGGCCCTCCTCGCACAGGGCAACACAAAATAAGCAGTGCTGAACAGGGTTAGGGCACATGTGAGCAGGGAGCAGGGAGACCCCGTGCCCAGGCCATGCCTCTACCCCAGGGTCCCCTCTCCCATGACCGCATGGCAGGGGGGAGGAACCCCAACACTTCCGTAGGTGTAGTCTCTCTCCTCCTCCTTGCAGCTGGCTCATGGGCCCACATTCAGGGCCCCCACCTCGGGAGAAAATTCTCCCAATGTGCTCTGATGTTGAAAGAGTCAAGAAGAGAAGAAGGGAAAAAAAACCCCCGAAGTCCCAGGAAAACAAAGTTCAACTCTCCATCTCCCCCCAGAGAAAAGGAGCTGAAAACTGGCAAAAAAGAAACCAAGTTGCTTCCTCTGCTCTTGCTGCAAGCAGGATGCAGAGGAGTGTGTATGTGTGTCCTTGAAAAAACGCTCTGAGAAGTTTGTCCGGTTTTTTTCCTCTCCCCCCTCTCAGGCTCAGTTGAAAGGCACAGAAACGCACAAAGTTCACTTCTGGGCATAGAGCAGCAATAGGGGATACACACAATAAAGTCACCCCAAGACACAGGGACAGAGAATTCAGTGGAAAGACTCCGAGAATTCTGCTCCCAGAGATCATTCATTCCTGCTCACACTGACCCTTGTAGAAAGGGGACATCGTTCCAGGCAGCCTGTACTGAGCATGTGGCTCCTGAGTGGGGTTTGTTGTTTAGGAAACCTGCTCCGGCTTTTCCATTCTTTCCTTGCAAACAGGAAAACTTCTCCTGGGGCTGTGTGCAGGCAGAGCCCTGAGGAGAGCAGGTGGCACATGGTGCGCTGGGCTGGGACAGCCAGCTGCAGAGCTCAAGGGAAGAAGCCCAAAGTGTCACAATGGCTCCTTGCCTTCCCATGCAACACCTGGGTCACAATGGTCTCCTTGATTCCATGAGGCCCCACTGTGTCACAATGGCTCCTTGGTTCCATCAGGTTCCGCAGTGTCACCATGGTCTCCTTTGATCCGCACTGTCATCATGGACAATTGGTTCCATGAGGCCCCGCAGTGTCACAATGGTCCCTTGGTTCCATAGCTTTGACGTTGTAACAATGGACTCCTTGCTTCTATGAGCTAGCCTGCTTTTTGCAGAGGTGTCTTTGGTTCCAACAAGGCCCCGCTGTGTCTCAGTGCACCCTGGCTTCCATGTGGATGTGGAGTATCACAAAGGCTCCTTGGTTCCACCAGGTCCTGCTGTGTCACAATGGGTCCTGTGGTCCCTGAGGCCCTCCAAAGTCATTGTGGAGGCTTGCTTCCATGAGGTTCCATTATGTGCCAGTGGTCATCTTGGTTCCAGGAGTTTCCTTAGTGTCACAATGCTCTCCATGCTTCCATTAGGCCCTGCTTTGCCACAATGGTCCCCTTGTTTCCATGAGGCCCCGCTGTGTCACAATGGACCTATGGTTCCATGATGTTGCGTGGTGTCACCGTGCTCTTCTTGAATCCGCAGTGTAACCATGGACCATTGGTTCCATGCAGCCGTGTCACAATGGGCTCCTTGATTCCATGATTCCCCACGGTGTCACAATGGAGCCTTGTTTCTAGGAGGTTCTGTACTGTCACAATTGCCTCCTTGATGCCATCAGCCCCTGCAGTGTCACAATGGCTCCTTGGTTCCATGAGGAACACAATAGCTTGGCATAAGCATTGAGCAACAGCTGCTGAACACACCTGGCAACATCTGCTTGCATCAAAAGAGGGCTTCAAGCTGACAATGGCACCAGCAGCTTCCATCTGCAACAGAGACCCAGGAAAGGACAGGCTATGCCGGTTTGGACAAATGTGGAGGAAAATATCCTCTGATAGAAGGCAGGTTACACCCAGCCCTCCCCCACCAGGTTTTTGGAAAAAAGAACTTTCCTGGGAAGAAAGTGAAAGAGATAAAAACTATTTTTTTAACAAACACACAGGAAAACGATAGCAATGCTAAATATTAAAAGCTCTCGCTGTGCAGAGAAAGCTGGGATAATTTGAGAGTCCTTCCGTGTTTCGGTGGGGTCTCCTGAAACATCCATAGACAGCGAGGCCCGTGCAAAGAAACAGGGAGCGATTCTTGAGAGAAGTTTCAGAGCTCTTTCTTCTCCAGCCACATGGGCGGGGCACTGCCAAAGAACTGAGCAATCACAGCACAACCAGGGCCCTCCTCGCACAGGGCAACACAAAATAAGCAGTGCTGAACAGGATTAGGGCACATGTAAGCAGGGAGACCCCCCGTGCCCAGGCCATGCCTCTACCCCAGGGTCCCCTCTCCCATGACCTCATGGCAGGGGGGAGGAACCCCAACACTTCCGTAGGTGTAGTCTCTCTCCTCCTCCTTGCAGCTGGCTCATGGGCCCACATTCAGGGCCCCCACCTCGGGAGAAAATTCTCCCAATGTGCTCTGATGTTGAAAGAGTCAAGAAGAGAAGAAGGGAAAAAAACCCCCAAAAAGTCCCAGGAAAACAAAGTTCAACTCTCCATCTCCCCCCAGAGAAAAGGAGCTGAAAACTGGCAAAAAAGAAACCAAGTTGCTTCCTCTGCTCTTGCTGCAAGCAGGATGCAGAGGAGTGTGTATGTGTGTCCTTGAAAAAACGCTCTGAGAAGTTTGTCCGGTTTTTTTCCTCTCCCCCCTCTCAGGCTCAGTTGAAAGGCACAGAAACGCACAAAGTTCACTTCTGGGCATAGAGCAGCAATAGGGGATACACACAATAAAGTCACCCCAAGACACAGGGACAGAGAATTCAGTGGAAAGACTCCGAGAATTCTGCTCCCAGAGATCATTCATTCCTGCTCACACTGACCCTTGTAGAAAGGGGACATCGTTCCAGGCAGCCTGTACTGAGCATGTGGCTCCTGAGTGGGGTTTGTTGTTTAGGAAACCTGCTCCGGCTTTTCCATTCTTTCCTTGCAAACAGGAAAACTTCTCCTGGGGCTGTGTGCAGGCAGAGCCCTGAGGAGAGCAGGTGGCACATGGTGCGCTGGGCTGGGACAGCCAGCTGCAGAGCTCAAGGGAAGAAGCCCAAAGTGTCACAATGGCTCCTTGCCTTCCCATGCAACACCTGGGTCACAATGGTCTCCTTGATTCCATGAGGCCCCACTGTGTCACAATGGCTCCTTGGTTCCATCAGGTTCCGCAGTGTCACCATGGTCTCCTTTGATCCGCACTGTCATCATGGACAATTGGTTCCATGAGGCCCCGCAGTGTCACAATGGTCCCTTGGTTCCATAGCTTTGACGTTGTAACAATGGACTCCTTGCTTCTATGAGCTAGCCTGCTTTTTGCAGAGGTGTCTTTGGTTCCAACAAGGCCCCGCTGTGTCTCAGTGCACCCTGGCTTCCATGTGGATGTGGAGTATCACAAAGGCTCCTTGGTTCCACCAGGTCCTGCTGTGTCACAATGGGTCCTGTGGTCCCTGAGGCCCTCCAAAGTCATTGTGGAGGCTTGCTTCCATGAGGTTCCATTATGTGCCAGTGGTCATCTTGGTTCCAGGAGTTTCCTTAGTGTCACAATGCTCTCCATGCTTCCATTAGGCCCTGCTTTGCCACAATGGTCCCCTTGTTTCCATGAGGCCCCGCTGTGTCACAATGGACCTATGGTTCCATGATGTTGCGTGGTGTCACCGTGCTCTTCTTGAATCCGCAGTGTAACCATGGACCATTGGTTCCATGCAGCCGTGTCACAATGGGCTCCTTGATTCCATGATTCCCCACGGTGTCACAATGGAGCCTTGTTTCTAGGAGGTTCTGTACTGTCACAATTGCCTCCTTGATGCCATCAGCCCCTGCAGTGTCACAATGGCTCCTTGGTTCCATGAGGAACACAATAGCTTGGCATAAGCATTGAGCAACAGCTGCTGAACACACCTGGCAACATCTGCTTGCATCAAAAGAGGGCTTCAAGCTGACAATGGCACCAGCAGCTTCCATCTGCAACAGAGACCCAGGAAAGGACAGGCTATGCCGGTTTGGACAAATGTGGAGGAAAATATCCTCTGATAGAAGGCAGGTTACACCCAGCCCTCCCCCACCAGGTTTTTGGAAAAAAGAACTTTCCTGGGAAGAAAGTGAAAGAGATAAAAACTATTTTTTTAACAAACACACAGGAAAACGATAGCAATGCTAAATATTAAAAGCTCTCGCTGTGCAGAGAAAGCTGGGATAATTTGAGAGTCCTTCCGTGTTTCGGTGGGGTCTCCTGAAACATCCATAGACAGCGAGGCCCGTGCAAAGAAACAGGGAGCGATTCTTGAGAGAAGTTTCAGAGCTCTTTCTTCTCCAGCCACATGGGCGGGGCACTGCCAAAGAACTGAGCAATCACAGCACAACCAGGGCCCTCCTCGCACAGGGCAACACAAAATAAGCAGTGCTGAACAGGATTAGGGCACATGTAAGCAGGGAGACCCCCCGTGCCCAGGCCATGCCTCTACCCCAGGGTCCCCTCTCCCATGACCTCATGGCAGGGGGGAGGAACCCCAACACTTCCGTAGGTGTAGTCTCTCTCCTCCTCCTTGCAGCTGGCTCATGGGCCCACATTCAGGGCCCCCACCTCGGGAGAAAATTCTCCCAATGTGCTCTGATGTTGAAAGAGTCAAGAAGAGAAGAAGGGAAAAAAACCCCCAAAAAGTCCCAGGAAAACAAAGTTCAACTCTCCATCTCCCCCCAGAGAAAAGGAGCTGAAAACTGGCTAAAAAGAAACAAAGTTGCTTCCTCTGCTCTTGCTGCAAGCAGGATGCAGAGGAGTGTGTATGTGTGTCCTTGAACAAACGCTCTGAGAAATTTGTCCGGTTTTTTTTCCTCTCCCCCCTCTCAGGCTCAGTTGAAAGGCACAGAAATGCACAAAGTTCACTTCTGGGCATAGAGCAGCAATAGGGGATACACACGATAAAGTCACCCCAAGACACAGGGACAGAGAATTCAGTGGAAAGACTCCGAGAATTCTGCTCCCAGAGATCATTCATTCCTGCTCACCCTGACCCTTGTAGAAAGGGGACATCGTTCCAGGCAGCCTGTACTGAGCATGTGGCTCCTGAGTGGGGTTTGTTGTTTAGGAAACCTGCTCCGGCTTTTCCATTCTTTCCTTGCAAACAGGAAAACTTCTCCTGGGGCTGTGTGCAGGCAGAGCCCTGAGGAGAGCAGGTGGCACATGGTGTGCTGGGCTGGGACAGCCAGCTGCAGAGCTCAAGGGAAGAAGCCCAAAGTGTCACAATGGCTCCTTGCCTTCCCATGCAACACCTGGGTCACAATGGTCTCCTTGATTCCATGAGGCCCCACTGTGTCACACTGGCTCCTTGGTTCCATCAGGTTCCGCAGTGTCACCATGGTCTCCTTTCATCCGCACTGTCATCATGGACAATTGGTTCCATGAGGCCCCGCAGTGTCACAATGGTCCCTTGGTTCCATAGCTTTGACGTTGTAACAATGGACTCCTTGCTTCTATGAGCTAGCCTGCTTTTTGCAGAGGTGTCTTTGGTTCCAACAAGGCCCCGCTGTGTCTCAGTGCACCCTGGCTTCCATGTGGATGTGGAGTATCACAAAGGCTCCTTGGTTCCACCAGGTCCTGCTGTGTCACAATGGGTCCTGTGGTCCCTGAGGCCCTCCAAAGTCATTGTGGAGGCTTGCTTCCATGAGGTTCCATTATGTGCCAGTGGTCATCTTGGTTCCAGGAGTTTCCTTAGTGTCACAATGCTCTCCATGCTTCCATTAGGCCCTGCTTTGCCACAATGGTCCCCTTGTTTCCATGAGGCCCCGCTGTGTCACAATGGACCTATGGTTCCATGATGTTGCGTGGTGTCACCGTGCTCTTCTTGAATCCGCAGTGTAACCATGGACCATTGGTTCCATGTGGCCTGGCCGTGTCACAATGGGCTCCTTGATTCCATGATTCCCCACGGTGTCACAATGGAGCCTTGTTTCTAGGAGGTTCTGTACTGTCACAATTGCCTCCTTGATGCCATCAGCCCCTGCAGTGTCACAATGGCTCCTTGGTTCCATGAGGAACACAATAGCTTGGCATAAGCATTGAGCAACAGCTGCTGAACACACCTGGCAACATCTGCTTGCATCAAAAGAGGGCTTCAAGCTGACAATGGCACCAGCAGCTTCCATCTGCAACAGACACCCAGGGAAAGGACAGGCTGTGCCGGTTTGGACAAATGTGGAGGAAAATATCCTCTGATAGAAGGCAGGTTACACCCAGCCCTCCCCCACCAGGTTTTTGGAAAAAAGAACTTTCCTGGGAAGAAAGTGAAAGAGATAAAAACTATTTTTTTAACAAACACACAGGAAAAGGATAGCAATGCTAAATATTAAAAGCTCTCGCTGTGCAGAGAAAGCTGGGATAATTTGAGAGTCCTTCCGTGTTTCGGTGGGGTCTCCTGAAACATCCATAGACAGCGAGGCCCGTGCAAAGAAACAGGGAGCGATTCTTGAGAGAAGTTTCAGAGCTCTTTCTTCTCCAGCCACATGGGCGGGGCACTGCCAAAGAACTGAGCAATCACAGCACAACCAGGGCCCTCCTCGCACAGGGCAACACAAAATAAGCAGTGCTGAACAGGGTTAGGGCACATGTGAGCAGGGAGCAGGGAGACCCCCGTGCCCAGGCCATGCCTCTACCCCAGGGTCCCCTCTCCCATGACCTCATGGCAGGGGGGAGGAACCCCAACACTTCCGTAGGTGTAGTCTCTCTCCTCCTCCTTGCAGCTGGCTCATGGGCCCACATTCAGGGCCCCCACCTCGGGAGAAAATTCTCCCAATGTGCTCTGATGTTGAAAGAGTCAAGAAGAGAAGAAGGGGAAAAAACCCCCGAAGTCCCAGGAAAACAAAGTTCAACTCTCCATCTCCCCCCAGAGAAAAGGAGCTGAAAACTGGCTAAAAAGAAACAAAGTTGCTTCCTCTGCTCTTGCTGCAAGCAGGATGCAGAGGAGTGTGTATGTGTGTCCTTGAACAAACGCTCTGAGAAGTCTGTCCGGTTTTTTTTCCTCTCCCCCCTCTCAGGCTCAGTTGAAAGGCACAGAAATGCACAAAGTTCACTTCTGGGCATAGAGCAGCAATAGGGGATACACATGATAAAGTCACCCCAAGACACAGGGACAGAGAATTCAGTGGAAAGACTCCGAGAATTCTGCTCCCAGAGATCATTCATTCCTGCTCACACTGACCCTTGTAGAAAGGGGACATCGTTCCAGGCAGCCTGTACTGAGCATGTGGCTCCTGAGTGGGGTTTGTTGTTTAGGAAACCTGCTCCGGCTTTTCCATTCTTTCCTTGCAAACAGGAAAACTTCTCCTGGGGCTGTGTGCAGGCAGAGCCCTGAGGAGAGCAGGTGGCACATGGTGCGCTGGGCTGGGACAGCCAGCTGCAGAGCTCAAGGGAAGAAGCCCAAAGTGTCACAATGGCTCCTTGCCTTCACATGCAACACCTGGGTCACAATGGTCTCCTTGATTCCATGAGGCCCCACTGTGTCACAATGGCTCCTTGGTTCCATCAGGTTCCGCAGTGTCACCATGGTCTCCTTTGATCCGCACTGTCATCATGGACAATTGGTTCCATGAGGCCCCGCAGTGTCACAATGGTCCCTTGCTTCCATAGGTTTGATGTTGTAACAAAGGACTCCTTGCTTCTATGAGCTAGCCTGCTTTTTGCAGAGGTGTCTTTGGTTCCAACAAGGCCCCGCTGTGTCTCAGTGCACCCTGGCTTCCATGTGGATCTGGAGTATCACAAAGGCTCCTTGGTTCCACCAGGTCCTGCTGTGTCACAATGGGTCCTGTGGTCCCTGAGGCCCTCCAAAACCATCGTGGAGGCTTGCTTCCATGAGGTTCCATTATGTGCCAGTGGTCATCTTGGTTCCAGGAGTTTCCTTAGTGTCACAATGCCCTCCATGCTTCCATTAGGCCCTGCTTTGCCACAATGGTCCCCTTGTTTCCATGAGGCCCCGCTGTGTCACAATGGACCTATGGTTCCGTGATGTTGCGTGGTGTCACCGTGCTCTTCTTGAATCCGCAGTGTAACAATGGACCATTGGTTCCATGTGGCCTGGCCGTGTCACAATGGGCTCCTTGATTCCATGATTCCCCACGGTGTCACAATGGAGCCTTGTTTCTAGGAGGTTCTGTACTGTCACAATTGCCTCCTTGATGCCATCAGCCCCTGCAGTGTCACAATGGCTCCTTGGTTCCATGAGGAACACAACAGCTTGGCATAAGCATTGAGCAACAGCTGCTGAACACACCTGGCAACATCTGCTTGCATCAAAAGAGGGCTTCAAGCTGAGAATGGCACCAGCAGCTTCCATCTGCAACAGAGACCCAGGAAAGGACAGGCTGTGCCGGTTTGGACAAATGTGGAGGAAAATATCCTCTGATAGAAGGCAGGTTACACCCAGCCCTCCCCCACCAGCTTCGGGAAAAAAGAATTTTCCTGGGAAGAAAGTGAAAGAGATAAAAACCATTTTTTTAACAAACACCCAGGAAAAGGATAACAATGCTAAATATTAAAGGCTCTCGCTGTGCAGAGAAAGCTGGGATAATTTGAGAGTCCTTCTGTGTTTCGGTGGGGTCTCCTGAAACATCCATAGACAGCGAGGCCCGTGCAAAGAAACAGGGAGCGATTCTTGAGAGAAGTTTCAGAGCTCTTTCTTCTCCAGCCACATGGGCGGGGCACTGCCAAAGAACTGAGCAATCACAGCACAACCAGGGCCCTCCTCGCACAGGGCAACACAAAATAAGCAGTGCTGAACAGGATTAGGGCACATGTGAGCAGGGAGCAGGGAGACCCCGTGCCCAGGCCATGCCTCTACCCCAGGGTCCCCTCTCCCATGACCGCATGGCAGGAGGGAGGAACCCCAACACTTCCGTAGGTGTAGTCTCTCTCCTCCTCCTTGCAGCTGGCTCATGGGCCCACATTCAGGGCCCCCACCTCGGGAGAAAATTCTCCCAATGTGCTCTGATGTTGAAAGAGTCAAGAAGAGAAGAAGGGAAAAAAAACCCCCGAAGTCCCAGGAAAACAAAGTTCAACTCTCCATCTCCCCCCAGAGAAAAGGAGCTGAAAACTGGCAAAAAAGAAACCAAGTTGCTTCCTCTGCTCTTGCTGCAAGCAGGATGCAGAGGAGTGTGTATGTGTCTCCTTGAAAAAATGCTCTGAGAAGTTTGTCCGGTTTTTTTCCTCTCCCCCCTCTCAGGCCCAGTTGAAAGGCACAGAAACGCACAAAGTTCACTTCTGGGCATAGAGCAGCAATAGGGGATACACACAATAAAGTCACCCCAAGACACAGGGACAGAGAATTCAGTGGAAAGACTCCGAGAATTCTGCTCCCAGAGATCATTCATTCCTGCTCACCCTGACCCTTGTAGAAAGGGGACATCGTTCCAGGCAGCCTGTACTGAGCATGTGGCTCCTGAGTGGGGTTTGTTGTTTAGGAAACCTGCTCCGGCTTTTCCATTCTTTCCTTGCAAACAGGAAAACTTCTCCTGGGGCTGTGTGCAGGCAGAGCCCTGATGAGAGCAGGTGGCACATGGTGCGCTGGGCTGGGACAGCCAGCTGCAGAGCTCAAGGGAAGAAGCCCAAAGTGTCACAATGGCTCCTTGCCTTCCCATGCAACACCTGGGTCACAATGGTCTCCTTGATTCCATGAGGCCCCACTGTGTCACAATGGCTCCTTGGTTCCATCAGGTTCCGCAGTGTCACCATGGTCTCCTTTGATCCGCACTGTCATCATGGACAATTGGTTCCATGAGGCCCCGCAGTGTCACAATGGTCCCTTGGTTCCATAGCTTTGACGTTGTAACAATGGACTCCTTGCTTCTATGAGCTAGCCTGCTTTTTGCAGAGGTGTCTTTGGTTCCAACAAGGCCCCGCTGTGTCTCAGTGCACCCTGGCTTCCATGTGGATCTGGAGTATCACAAAGGCTCCTTGGTTCCACCAGGTCCTGCTGTGTCACAATGGGTCCTGTGGTCCCTGAGGCCCTCCAAAGTCATTGTGGAGGCTTGCTTCCATGAGGTTCCATTATGTGCCAGTGGTCATCTTGGTTCCAGGAGTTTCCTTAGTGTCACAATGCCCTCCATGCTTCCATTAGGCCCTGCTTTGCCACAATGGTCCCCTTGTTTCCATGAGGCCCCGCTGTGTCACAATGGACCTATGGTTCCATGATGTTGCGTGGTGTCACCGTGCTCTTCTTGAATCCGCCGTGTAACCTGGACCATTGGTTCCATGCAGCCGTGTCACAATGGGCTCCTTGATTCCATGATTCCCCACGGTGTCACAATGGAGCCTTGTTTCTAGGAGGTTCTGTACTGTCACAATTGCCTCCTTGATGCCATCAGCCCCTGCAGTGTCACAATGGCTCCTTGGTTCCATGAGGAACACAATAGCTTGGCATAAGCATTGAGCAACAACTGCTGAACACACCTGGCAACATCTGCTTGCATCAAAAGAGGGCTTCAAGCTGACAATGGCACCAGCAGCTTCCATCTGCAACAGAGACCCAGGAAAGGACAGGCTGTGCCGGTTTGGACAAATGTGGAGGAAAATATCCTCTGATAGAAGGCAGGTTACACCCAGCCCTCCCCCACCAGGTTTTTGGAAAAAAGAACTTTCCTGGGAAGAAAGTGAAAGAGATAAAAACTATTTTTTTAACAAACACACAGGAAAAGGATAACAATGCTAAATATTAAAAGCTCTCGCTGTGCAGAGAAAGCTGGGATAATTTGAGAGTCCTTCTGTGTTTCGGTGGGGTCTCCTGAAACATCCATAGACAGCGAGGCCCGTGCAAAGAAACAGGGAGCGATTCTTGAGAGAAGTTTCAGAGCTCTTTCTTCTCCAGCCACATGGGCGGGGCACTGCCAAAGAACTGAGCAATCACAGCACAACCAGGGCCCTCCTCGCACAGGGCAACACAAAATAAGCAGTGCTGAACAGGGTTAGGGCACATGTGAGCAGGGAGCAGGGAGACCCCGTGCCCAGGCCATGCCTCTACCCCAGGGTCCCCTCTCCCATGACCGCATGGCAGGGGGGAGGAACCCCAACACTTCCGTAGGTGTAGTCTCTCTCCTCCTCCTTGCAGCTGGCTCATGGGCCCACATTCAGGGCCCCCACCTCGGGAGAAAATTCTCCCAATGTGCTCTGATGTTGAAAGAGTCAAGAAGAGAAGAAGGGAAAAAAAACCCCCGAAGTCCCAGGAAAACAAAGTTCAACTCTCCATCTCCCCCCAGAGAAAAGGAGCTGAAAACTGGCAAAAAAGAAACCAAGTTGCTTCCTCTGCTCTTGCTGCAAGCAGGATGCAGAGGAGTGTGTATGTGTGTCCTTGAAAAAACGCTCTGAGAAGTTTGTCCGGTTTTTTTCCTCTCCCCCCTCTCAGGCTCAGTTGAAAGGCACAGAAACGCACAAAGTTCACTTCTGGGCATAGAGCAGCAATAGGGGATACACACAATAAAGTCACCCCAAGACACAGGGACAGAGAATTCAGTGGAAAGACTCCGAGAATTCTGCTCCCAGAGATCATTCATTCCTGCTCACACTGACCCTTGTAGAAAGGGGACATCGTTCCAGGCAGCCTGTACTGAGCATGTGGCTCCTGAGTGGGGTTTGTTGTTTAGGAAACCTGCTCCGGCTTTTCCATTCTTTCCTTGCAAACAGGAAAACTTCTCCTGGGGCTGTGTGCAGGCAGAGCCCTGAGGAGAGCAGGTGGCACATGGTGCGCTGGGCTGGGACAGCCAGCTGCAGAGCTCAAGGGAAGAAGCCCAAAGTGTCACAATGGCTCCTTGCCTTCCCATGCAACACCTGGGTCACAATGGTCTCCTTGATTCCATGAGGCCCCACTGTGTCACAATGGCTCCTTGGTTCCATCAGGTTCCGCAGTGTCACCATGGTCTCCTTTGATCCGCACTGTCATCATGGACAATTGGTTCCATGAGGCCCCGCAGTGTCACAATGGTCCCTTGGTTCCATAGCTTTGACGTTGTAACAATGGACTCCTTGCTTCTATGAGCTAGCCTGCTTTTTGCAGAGGTGTCTTTGGTTCCAACAAGGCCCCGCTGTGTCTCAGTGCACCCTGGCTTCCATGTGGATCTGGAGTATCACAAAGGCTCCTTGGTTCCACCAGGTCCTGCTGTGTCACAATGGGTCCTGTGGTCCCTGAGGCCCTCCAAAACCATCGTGGAGGCTTGCTTCCATGAGGTTCCATTATGTGCCAGTGGTCATCTTGGTTCCAGGAGTTTCCTTAGTGTCACAATGCTCTCCATGCTTCCATTAGGCCCTGCTTTGCCACAATGGTCCCCTTGTTTCCATGAGGCCCCGCTGTGTCACAATGGACCTATGGTTCCATGATGTTGCGTGGTGTCACCGTGCTCTTCTTGAATCCGCAGTGTAACCATGGACCATTGGTTCCATGCAGCCGTGTCACAATGGGCTCCTTGATTCCATGATTCCCCACGGTGTCACAATGGAGCCTTGTTTCTAGGAGGTTCTGTACTGTCACAATTGCCTCCTTGATGCCATCAGCCCCTGCAGTGTCACAATGGCTCCTTGGTTCCATGAGGAACACAATAGCTTGGCATAAGCATTGAGCAACAGCTGCTGAACACACCTGGCAACATCTGCTTGCATCAAAAGAGGGCTTCAAGCTGACAATGGCACCAGCAGCTTCCATCTGCAACAGAGACCCAGGAAAGGACAGGCTATGCCGGTTTGGACAAATGTGGAGGAAAATATCCTCTGATAGAAGGCAGGTTACACCCAGCCCTCCCCCACCAGGTTTTTGGAAAAAAGAACTTTCCTGGGAAGAAAGTGAAAGAGATAAAAACTATTTTTTTAACAAACACACAGGAAAACGATAGCAATGCTAAATATTAAAAGCTCTCGCTGTGCAGAGAAAGCTGGGATAATTTGAGAGTCCTTCCGTGTTTCGGTGGGGTCTCCTGAAACATCCATAGACAGCGAGGCCCGTGCAAAGAAACAGGGAGCCATTCTTGAGAGAAGTTTCAGAGCTCTTTCTTCTCCAGCCACATGGGCGGGGCACTGCCAAAGAACTGAGCAATCACAGCACAACCAGGGCCCTCCTCGCACAGGGCAACACAAAATAAGCAGTGCTGAACAGGATTAGGGCACATGTAAGCAGGGAGACCCCCCGTGCCCAGGCCATGCCTCTACCCCAGGGTCCCCTCTCCCATGACCGCATGGCAGGAGGGAGGAACCCCAACACTTCCGTAGGTGTAGTCTCTCTCCTCCTCCTTGCAGCTGGCTCATGGGCCCACATTCAGGGCCCCCACCTCGGGAGAAAATTCTCCCAATGTGCTCTGATGTTGAAAGAGTCAAGAAGAGAAGAAGGGAAAAAAACCCCCAAAAAGTCCCAGGAAAACAAAGTTCAACTCTCCATCTCCCCCCAGAGAAAAGGAGCTGAAAACTGGCTAAAAAGAAACAAAGTTGCTTCCTCTGCTCTTGCTGCAAGCAGGATGCAGAGGAGTGTGTATGTGTGTCCTTGAACAAACGCTCTGAGAAATTTGTCCGGTTTTTTTTCCTCTCCCCCCTCTCAGGCTCAGTTGAAAGGCACAGAAATGCACAAAGTTCACTTCTGGGCATAGAGCAGCAATAGGGGATACACACGATAAAGTCACCCCAAGACACAGGGACAGAGAATTCAGTGGAAAGACTCCGAGAATTCTGCTCCCAGAGATCATTCATTCCTGCTCACCCTGACCCTTGTAGAAAGGGGACATCGTTCCAGGCAGCCTGTACTGAGCATGTGGCTCCTGAGTGGGGTTTGTTGTTTAGGAAACCTGCTCCGGCTTTTCCATTCTTTCCTTGCAAACAGGAAAACTTCTCCTGGGGCTGTGTGCAGGCAGAGCCCTGAGGAGAGCAGGTGGCACATGGTGCGCTGGGCTGGGACAGCCAGCTGCAGAGCTCAAGGGAAGAAGCCCAAAGTGTCACAATGGCTCCTTGCCTTCCCATGCAACACCTGGGTCACAATGGTCTCCTTGATTCCATGAGGCCCCACTGTGTCACAATGGCTCCTTGGTTCCATCAGGTTCCGCAGTGTCACCATGGTCTCCTTTGATCCGCACTGTCATCATGGACAATTGGTTCCATGAGGCCCCGCAGTGTCACAATGGTCCCTTGGTTCCATAGCTTTGACGTTGTAACAATGGACTCCTTGCTTCTATGAGCTAGCCTGCTTTTTGCAGAGGTGTCTTTGGTTCCAACAAGGCCCCGCTGTGTCTCAGTGCACCCTGGCTTCCATGTGGATCTGGAGTATCACAAAGGCTCCTTGGTTCCACCAGGTCCTGCTGTGTCACAATGGGTCCTGTGGTCCCTGAGGCCCTCCAAAGTCATTGTGGAGGCTTGCTTCCATGAGGTTCCATTATGTGCCAGTGGTCATCTTGGTTCCAGGAGTTTCCTTAGTGTCACAATGCTCTCCATGCTTCCATTAGGCCCTGCTTTGCCACAATGGTCCCCTTGTTTCCATGAGGCCCCGCTGTGTCACAATGGACCTATGGTTCCATGATGTTGCGTGGTGTCACCGTGCTCTTCTTGAATCCGCAGTGTAACCATGGACCATTGGTTCCATGTGGCCTGGCCATGTCACAATGGGCTCCTTGATTCCATGATTCTCCACGGTGTCACAATGGAGCCTTGTTTCTAGGAGGTTCTGTACTGTCACAATTGCCTCCTTGATGCCATCAGCCCCTGCAGTGTCACAATGGCTCCTTGGTTCCATGAGGAACACAATAGCTTGGCATAAGCATTGAGCAACAGCTGCTGAACACACCTGGCAACATCTGCTTGCATCAAAAGAGGGCTTCAAGCTGACAATGGCACCAGCAGCTTCCATCTGCAACAGACACCCAGGGAAAGGACAGGCTGTGCCGGTTTGGACAAATGTGGAGGAAAATATCCTCTGATAGAAGGCAGGTTACACCCAGCCCTCCCCCACCAGGTTTTTGGAAAAAAGAACTTTCCTGGGAAGAAAGTGAAAGAGATAAAAACTATTTTTTTAACAAACACACAGGAAAAGGATAGCAATGCTAAATATTAAAAGCTCTCGCTGTGCAGAGAAAGCTGGGATAATTTGAGAGTCCTTCCGTGTTTCGGTGGGGTCTCCTGAAACATCCATAGACAGCGAGGCCCGTGCAAAGAAACAGGGAGCGATTCTTGAGAGAAGTTTCAGAGCTCTTTCTTCTCCAGCCACATGGGCGGGGCACTGCCAAAGAACTGAGCAATCACAGCACAACCAGGGCCCTCCTCGCACAGGGCAACACAAAATAAGCAGTGCTGAACAGGGTTAGGGCACATGTGAGCAGGGAGCAGGGAGACCCCCGTGCCCAGGCCATGCCTCTACCCCAGGGTCCCCTCTCCCATGACCTCATGGCAGGGGGGAGGAACCCCAACACTTCCGTAGGTGTAGTCTCTCTCCTCCTCCTTGCAGCTGGCTCATGGGCCCACATTCAGGGCCCCCACCTCGGGAGAAAATTCTCCCAATGTGCTCTGATGTTGAAAGAGTCAAGAAGAGAAGAAGGGGAAAAAACCCCCGAAGTCCCAGGAAAACAAAGTTCAACTCTCCATCTCCCCCCAGAGAAAAGGAGCTGAAAACTGGCTAAAAAGAAACAAAGTTGCTTCCTCTGCTCTTGCTGCAAGCAGGATGCAGAGGAGTGTGTATGTGTGTCCTTGAACAAACGCTCTGAGAAGTCTGTCCGGTTTTTTTTCCTCTCCCCCCTCTCAGGCTCAGTTGAAAGGCACAGAAATGCACAAAGTTCACTTCTGGGCATAGAGCAGCAATAGGGGATACACATGATAAAGTCACCCCAAGACACAGGGACAGAGAATTCAGTGGAAAGACTCCGAGAATTCTGCTCCCAGAGATCATTCATTCCTGCTCACACTGACCCTTGTAGAAAGGGGACATCGTTCCAGGCAGCCTGTACTGAGCATGTGGCTCCTGAGTGGGGTTTGTTGTTTAGGAAACCTGCTCCGGCTTTTCCATTCTTTCCTTGCAAACAGGAAAACTTCTCCTGGGGCTGTGTGCAGGCAGAGCCCTGAGGAGAGCAGGTGGCACATGGTGCGCTGGGCTGGGACAGCCAGCTGCAGAGCTCAAGGGAAGAAGCCCAAAGTGGCACAATGGCTCCTTGCCTTCACATGCAACACCTGGGTCACAATGGTCTCCTTGATTCCATGAGGCCCCACTGTGTCACAATGGCTCCTTGGTTCCATCAGGTTCCGCAGTGTCACCATGGTCTCCTTTGATCCGCACTGTCATCATGGACAATTGGTTCCATGAGGCCCCGCAGTGTCACAATGGTCCCTTGCTTCCATAGGTTTGATGTTGTAACAAAGGACTCCTTGCTTCTATGAGCTAGCCTGCTTTTTGCAGAGGTGTCTTTGGTTCCAACAAGGCCCCGCTGTGTCTCAGTGCACCCTGGCTTCCATGTGGATCTGGAGTATCACAAAGGCTCCTTGGTTCCACCAGGTCCTGCTGTGTCACAATGGGTCCTGTGGTCCCTGAGGCCCTCCAAAACCATCGTGGAGGCTTGCTTCCATGAGGTTCCATTATGTGCCAGTGGTCATCTTGGTTCCAGGAGTTTCCTTAGTGTCACAATGCCCTCCATGCTTCCATTAGGCCCTGCTTTGCCACAATGGTCCCCTTGTTTCCATGAGGCCCCGCTGTGTCACAATGGACCTATGGTTCCGTGATGTTGCGTGGTGTCACCGTGCTCTTCTTGAATCCGCAGTGTAACAATGGACCATTGGTTCCATGTGGCCTGGCCGTGTCACAATGGGCTCCTTGATTCCATGATTCCCCACGGTGTCACAATGGAGCCTTGTTTCTAGGAGGTTCTGTACTGTCACAATTGCCTCCTTGATGCCATCAGCCCCTGCAGTGTCACAATGGCTCCTTGGTTCCATGAGGAACACAACAGCTTGGCATAAGCATTGAGCAACAGCTGCTGAACACACCTGGCAACATCTGCTTGCATCAAAAGAGGGCTTCAAGCTGAGAATGGCACCAGCAGCTTCCATCTGCAACAGAGACCCAGGAAAGGACAGGCTGTGCCGGTTTGGACAAATGTGGAGGAAAATATCCTCTGATAGAAGGCAGGTTACACCCAGCCCTCCCCCACCAGCTTCGGGAAAAAAGAATTTTCCTGGGAAGAAAGTGAAAGAGATAAAAACCATTTTTTTAACAAACACCCAGGAAAAGGATAACAATGCTAAATATTAAAGGCTCTCGCTGTGCAGAGAAAGCTGGGATAATTTGAGAGTCCTTCTGTGTTTCGGTGGGGTCTCCTGAAACATCCATAGACAGCGAGGCCCGTGCAAAGAAACAGGGAGCGATTCTTGAGAGAAGTTTCAGAGCTCTTTCTTCTCCAGCCACATGGGCGGGGCACTGCCAAAGAACTGAGCAATCACAGCACAACCAGGGCCCTCCTCGCACAGGGCAACACAAAATAAGCAGTGCTGAACAGGATTAGGGCACATGTGAGCAGGGAGCAGGGAGACCCCGTGCCCAGGCCATGCCTCTACCCCAGGGTCCCCTCTCCCATGACCGCATGGCAGGAGGGAGGAACCCCAACACTTCCGTAGGTGTAGTCTCTCTCCTCCTCCTTGCAGCTGGCTCATGGGCCCACATTCAGGGCCCCCACCTCGGGAGAAAATTCTCCCAATGTGCTCTGATGTTGAAAGAGTCAAGAAGAGAAGAAGGGAAAAAAAACCCCCGAAGTCCCAGGAAAACAAAGTTCAACTCTCCATCTCCCCCCAGAGAAAAGGAGCTGAAAACTGGCAAAAAAGAAACCAAGTTGCTTCCTCTGCTCTTGCTGCAAGCAGGATGCAGAGGAGTGTGTATGTGTCTCCTTGAAAAAACGCTCTGAGAAGTTTGTCCGGTTTTTTTCCTCTCCCCCCTCTCAGGCTCAGTTGAAAGGCACAGAAACGCACAAAGTTCACTTCTGGGCATAGAGCAGCAATAGGGGATACACACAATAAAGTCACCCCAAGACACAGGGACAGAGAATTCAGTGGAAAGACTCCGAGAATTCTGCTCCCAGAGATCATTCATTCCTGCTCACACTGACCCTTGTAGAAAGGGGACATCGTTCCAGGCAGCCTGTACTGAGCATGTGGCTCCTGAGTGGGGTTTGTTGTTTAGGAAACCTGCTCCGGCTTTTCCATTCTTTCCTTGCAAACAGGAAAGCTTCTCCTGGGGCTGTGTGCAGGCAGAGCCCTGAGGAGAGCAGGTGGCACATGGTGCGCTGGGCTGGGACAGCCAGCTGCAGAGCTCAAGGGAAGAAGCCCAAAGTGTCACAATGGCTCCTTGCCTTCCCATGCAACACCTGGGTCACAATGGTCTCCTTGATTCCATGAGGCCCCACTGTGTCACAATGGCTCCTTGGTTCCATCAGGTTCCGCAGTGTCACCATGGTCTCCTTTGATCCGCACTGTCATCATGGACAATTGGTTCCATGAGGCCCCGCAGTGTCACAATGGTCCCTTGGTTCCATAGCTTTGACGTTGTAACAATGGACTCCTTGCTTCTATGAGCTAGCCTGCTTTTTGCAGAGGTGTCTTTGGTTCCAACAAGGCCCCGCTGTGTCTCAGTGCACCCTGGCTTCCATGTGGATCTGGAGTATCACAAAGGCTCCTTGGTTCCACCAGGTCCTGCTGTGTCACAATGGGTCCTGTGGTCCCTGAGGCCCTCCAAAACCATCGTGGAGGCTTGCTTCCATGAGGTTCCATTATGTGCCAGTGGTCATCTTGGTTCCAGGAGTTTCCTTAGTGTCACAATGCTCTCCATGCTTCCATTAGGCCCTGCTTTGCCACAATGGTCCCCTTGTTTCCATGAGGCCCCGCTGTGTCACAATGGACCTATGGTTCCATGATGTTGCGTGGTGTCACCGTGCTCTTCTTGAATCCGCAGTGTAACCATGGACCATTGGTTCCATGCAGCCGTGTCACAATGGGCTCCTTGATTCCATGATTCCCCACGGTGTCACAATGGAGCCTTGTTTCTAGGAGGTTCTGTACTGTCACAATTGCCTCCTTGATGCCATCAGCCCCTGCAGTGTCACAATGGCTCCTTGGTTCCATGAGGAACACAATAGCTTGGCATAAGCATTGAGCAACAGCTGCTGAACACACCTGGCAACATCTGCTTGCATCAAAAGAGGGCTTCAAGCTGACAATGGCACCAGCAGCTTCCATCTGCAACAGAGACCCAGGAAAGGACAGGCTATGCCGGTTTGGACAAATGTGGAGGAAAATATCCTCTGATAGAAGGCAGGTTACACCCAGCCCTCCCCCACCAGGTTTTTGGAAAAAAGAACTTTCCTGGGAAGAAAGTGAAAGAGATAAAAACTATTTTTTTAACAAACACACAGGAAAACGATAGCAATGCTAAATATTAAAAGCTCTCGCTGTGCAGAGAAAGCTGGGATAATTTGAGAGTCCTTCTGTGTTTCGGTGGGGTCTCCTGAAACATCCATAGACAGCGAGGCCCGTGCAAAGAAACAGGGAGCCATTCTTGAGAGAAGTTTCAGAGCTCTTTCTTCTCCAGCCACATGGGCGGGGCACTGCCAAAGAACTGAGCAATCACAGCACAACCAGGGCCCTCCTCGCACAGGGCAACACAAAATAAGCAGTGCTGAACAGGATTAGGGCACATGTAAGCAGGGAGACCCCCCGTGCCCAGGCCATGCCTCTACCCCAGGGTCCCCTCTCCCATGACCGCATGGCAGGAGGGAGGAACCCCAACACTTCCGTAGGTGTAGTCTCTCTCCTCCTCCTTGCAGCTGGCTCATGGGCCCACATTCAGGGCCCCCACCTCGGGAGAAAATTCTCCCAATGTGCTCTGATGTTGAAAGAGTCAAGAAGAGAAGAAGGGAAAAAAACCCCCAAAAAGTCCCAGGAAAACAAAGTTCAACTCTCCATCTCCCCCCAGAGAAAAGGAGCTGAAAACTGGCTAAAAAGAAACAAAGTTGCTTCCTCTGCTCTTGCTGCAAGCAGGATGCAGAGGAGTGTGTATGTGTGTCCTTGAACAAACGCTCTGAGAAATTTGTCCGGTTTTTTTTCCTCTCCCCCCTCTCAGGCTCAGTTGAAAGGCACAGAAATGCACAAAGTTCACTTCTGGGCATAGAGCAGCAATAGGGGATACACACGATAAAGTCACCCCAAGACACAGGGACAGAGAATTCAGTGGAAAGACTCCGAGAATTCTGCTCCCAGAGATCATTCATTCCTGCTCACCCTGACCCTTGTAGAAAGGGGACATCGTTCCAGGCAGCCTGTACTGAGCATGTGGCTCCTGAGTGGGGTTTGTTGTTTAGGAAACCTGCTCCGGCTTTTCCATTCTTTCCTTGCAAACAGGAAAACTTCTCCTGGGGCTGTGTGCAGGCAGAGCCCTGAGGAGAGCAGGTGGCACATGGTGCGCTGGGCTGGGACAGCCAGCTGCAGAGCTCAAGGGAAGAAGCCCAAAGTGTCACAATGGCTCCTTGCCTTCCCATGCAACACCTGGGTCACAATGGTCTCCTTGATTCCATGAGGCCCCACTGTGTCACAATGGCTCCTTGGTTCCATCAGGTTCCGCAGTGTCACCATGGTCTCCTTTGATCCGCACTGTCATCATGGACAATTGGTTCCATGAGGCCCCGCAGTGTCACAATGGTCCCTTGGTTCCATAGCTTTGACGTTGTAACAATGGACTCCTTGCTTCTATGAGCTAGCCTGCTTTTTGCAGAGGTGTCTTTGGTTCCAACAAGGCCCCGCTGTGTCTCAGTGCACCCTGGCTTCCATGTGGATCTGGAGTATCACAAAGGCTCCTTGGTTCCACCAGGTCCTGCTGTGTCACAATGGGTCCTGTGGTCCCTGAGGCCCTCCAAAGTCATTGTGGAGGCTTGCTTCCATGAGGTTCCATTATGTGCCAGTGGTCATCTTGGTTCCAGGAGTTTCCTTAGTGTCACAATGCTCTCCATGCTTCCATTAGGCCCTGCTTTGCCACAATGGTCCCCTTGTTTCCATGAGGCCCCGCTGTGTCACAATGGACCTATGGTTCCATGATGTTGCGTGGTGTCACCGTGCTCTTCTTGAATCCGCAGTGTAACCATGGACCATTGGTTCCATGTGGCCTGGCCATGTCACAATGGGCTCCTTGATTCCATGATTCTCCACGGTGTCACAATGGAGCCTTGTTTCTAGGAGGTTCTGTACTGTCACAATTGCCTCCTTGATGCCATCAGCCCCTGCAGTGTCACAATGGCTCCTTGGTTCCATGAGGAACACAATAGCTTGGCATAAGCATTGAGCAACAGCTGCTGAACACACCTGGCAACATCTGCTTGCATCAAAAGAGGGCTTCAAGCTGACAATGGCACCAGCAGCTTCCATCTGCAACAGACACCCAGGGAAAGGACAGGCTGTGCCGGTTTGGACAAATGTGGAGGAAAATATCCTCTGATAGAAGGCAGGTTACACCCAGCCCTCCCCCACCAGGTTTTTGGAAAAAAGAACTTTCCTGGGAAGAAAGTGAAAGAGATAAAAACTATTTTTTTAACAAACACACAGGAAAAGGATAGCAATGCTAAATATTAAAAGCTCTCGCTGTGCAGAGAAAGCTGGGATAATTTGAGAGTCCTTCCGTGTTTCGGTGGGGTCTCCTGAAACATCCATAGACAGCGAGGCCCGTGCAAAGAAACAGGGAGCGATTCTTGAGAGAAGTTTCAGAGCTCTTTCTTCTCCAGCCACATGGGCGGGGCACTGCCAAAGAACTGAGCAATCACAGCACAACCAGGGCCCTCCTCGCACAGGGCAACACAAAATAAGCAGTGCTGAACAGGGTTAGGGCACATGTGAGCAGGGAGCAGGGAGACCCCCGTGCCCAGGCCATGCCTCTACCCCAGGGTCCCCTCTCCCATGACCTCATGGCAGGGGGGAGGAACCCCAACACTTCCGTAGGTGTAGTCTCTCTCCTCCTCCTTGCAGCTGGCTCATGGGCCCACATTCAGGGCCCCCACCTCGGGAGAAAATTCTCCCAATGTGCTCTGATGTTGAAAGAGTCAAGAAGAGAAGAAGGGGAAAAAACCCCCGAAGTCCCAGGAAAACAAAGTTCAACTCTCCATCTCCCCCCAGAGAAAAGGAGCTGAAAACTGGCTAAAAAGAAACAAAGTTGCTTCCTCTGCTCTTGCTGCAAGCAGGATGCAGAGGAGTGTGTATGTGTGTCCTTGAACAAACGCTCTGAGAAGTCTGTCCGGTTTTTTTTCCTCTCCCCCCTCTCAGGCTCAGTTGAAAGGCACAGAAATGCACAAAGTTCACTTCTGGGCATAGAGCAGCAATAGGGGATACACATGATAAAGTCACCCCAAGACACAGGGACAGAGAATTCAGTGGAAAGACTCCGAGAATTCTGCTCCCAGAGATCATTCATTCCTGCTCACACTGACCCTTGTAGAAAGGGGACATCGTTCCAGGCAGCCTGTACTGAGCATGTGGCTCCTGAGTGGGGTTTGTTGTTTAGGAAACCTGCTCCGGCTTTTCCATTCTTTCCTTGCAAACAGGAAAACTTCTCCTGGGGCTGTGTGCAGGCAGAGCCCTGAGGAGAGCAGGTGGCACATGGTGCGCTGGGCTGGGACAGCCAGCTGCAGAGCTCAAGGGAAGAAGCCCAAAGTGGCACAATGGCTCCTTGCCTTCACATGCAACACCTGGGTCACAATGGTCTCCTTGATTCCATGAGGCCCCACTGTGTCACAATGGCTCCTTGGTTCCATCAGGTTCCGCAGTGTCACCATGGTCTCCTTTGATCCGCACTGTCATCATGGACAATTGGTTCCATGAGGCCCCGCAGTGTCACAATGGTCCCTTGCTTCCATAGGTTTGATGTTGTAACAAAGGACTCCTTGCTTCTATGAGCTAGCCTGCTTTTTGCAGAGGTGTCTTTGGTTCCAACAAGGCCCCGCTGTGTCTCAGTGCACCCTGGCTTCCATGTGGATCTGGAGTATCACAAAGGCTCCTTGGTTCCACCAGGTCCTGCTGTGTCACAATGGGTCCTGTGGTCCCTGAGGCCCTCCAAAACCATCGTGGAGGCTTGCTTCCATGAGGTTCCATTATGTGCCAGTGGTCATCTTGGTTCCAGGAGTTTCCTTAGTGTCACAATGCCCTCCATGCTTCCATTAGGCCCTGCTTTGCCACAATGGTCCCCTTGTTTCCATGAGGCCCCGCTGTGTCACAATGGACCTATGGTTCCGTGATGTTGCGTGGTGTCACCGTGCTCTTCTTGAATCCGCAGTGTAACAATGGACCATTGGTTCCATGTGGCCTGGCCGTGTCACAATGGGCTCCTTGATTCCATGATTCCCCACGGTGTCACAATGGAGCCTTGTTTCTAGGAGGTTCTGTACTGTCACAATTGCCTCCTTGATGCCATCAGCCCCTGCAGTGTCACAATGGCTCCTTGGTTCCATGAGGAACACAACAGCTTGGCATAAGCATTGAGCAACAGCTGCTGAACACACCTGGCAACATCTGCTTGCATCAAAAGAGGGCTTCAAGCTGAGAATGGCACCAGCAGCTTCCATCTGCAACAGAGACCCAGGAAAGGACAGGCTGTGCCGGTTTGGACAAATGTGGAGGAAAATATCCTCTGATAGAAGGCAGGTTACACCCAGCCCTCCCCCACCAGCTTCGGGAAAAAAGAATTTTCCTGGGAAGAAAGTGAAAGAGATAAAAACCATTTTTTTAACAAACACCCAGGAAAAGGATAACAATGCTAAATATTAAAGGCTCTCGCTGTGCAGAGAAAGCTGGGATAATTTGAGAGTCCTTCTGTGTTTCGGTGGGGTCTCCTGAAACATCCATAGACAGCGAGGCCCGTGCAAAGAAACAGGGAGCGATTCTTGAGAGAAGTTTCAGAGCTCTTTCTTCTCCAGCCACATGGGCGGGGCACTGCCAAAGAACTGAGCAATCACAGCACAACCAGGGCCCTCCTCGCACAGGGCAACACAAAATAAGCAGTGCTGAACAGGATTAGGGCACATGTGAGCAGGGAGCAGGGAGACCCCGTGCCCAGGCCATGCCTCTACCCCAGGGTCCCCTCTCCCATGACCGCATGGCAGGAGGGAGGAACCCCAACACTTCCGTAGGTGTAGTCTCTCTCCTCCTCCTTGCAGCTGGCTCATGGGCCCACATTCAGGGCCCCCACCTCGGGAGAAAATTCTCCCAATGTGCTCTGATGTTGAAAGAGTCAAGAAGAGAAGAAGGGAAAAAAAACCCCCGAAGTCCCAGGAAAACAAAGTTCAACTCTCCATCTCCCCCCAGAGAAAAGGAGCTGAAAACTGGCAAAAAAGAAACCAAGTTGCTTCCTCTGCTCTTGCTGCAAGCAGGATGCAGAGGAGTGTGTATGTGTCTCCTTGAAAAAATGCTCTGAGAAGTTTGTCCGGTTTTTTTCCTCTCCCCCCTCTCAGGCCCAGTTGAAAGGCACAGAAACGCACAAAGTTCACTTCTGGGCATAGAGCAGCAATAGGGGATACACACAATAAAGTCACCCCAAGACACAGGGACAGAGAATTCAGTGGAAAGACTCCGAGAATTCTGCTCCCAGAGATCATTCATTCCTGCTCACCCTGACCCTTGTAGAAAGGGGACATCGTTCCAGGCAGCCTGTACTGAGCATGTGGCTCCTGAGTGGGGTTTGTTGTTTAGGAAACCTGCTCCGGCTTTTCCATTCTTTCCTTGCAAACAGGAAAACTTCTCCTGGGGCTGTGTGCAGGCAGAGCCCTGAGGAGAGCAGGTGGCACATGGTGCGCTGGGCTGGGACAGCCAGCTGCAGAGCTCAAGGGAAGAAGCCCAAAGTGTCACAATGGCTCCTTGCCTTCCCATGCAACACCTGGGTCACAATGGTCTCCTTGATTCCATGAGGCCCCACTGTGTCACAATGGCTCCTTGGTTCCATCAGGTTCCGCAGTGTCACCATGGTCTCCTTTGATCCGCACTGTCATCATGGACAATTGGTTCCATGAGGCCCCGCAGTGTCACAATGGTCCCTTGGTTCCATAGCTTTGACGTTGTAACAATGGACTCCTTGCTTCTATGAGCTAGCCTGCTTTTTGCAGAGGTGTCTTTGGTTCCAACAAGGCCCCGCTGTGTCTCAGTGCACCCTGGCTTCCATGTGGATCTGGAGTATCACAAAGGCTCCTTGGTTCCACCAGGTCCTGCTGTGTCACAATGGGTCCTGTGGTCCCTGAGGCCCTCCAAAACCATCGTGGAGGCTTGCTTCCATGAGGTTCCATTATGTGCCAGTGGTCATCTTGGTTCCAGGAGTTTCCTTAGTGTCACAATGCTCTCCATGCTTCCATTAGGCCCTGCTTTGCCACAATGGTCCCCTTGTTTCCATGAGGCCCCGCTGTGTCACAATGGACCTATGGTTCCATGATGTTGCGTGGTGTCACCGTGCTCTTCTTGAATCCGCAGTGTAACCATGGACCATTGGTTCCATGCAGCCGTGTCACAATGGGCTCCTTGATTCCATGATTCCCCACGGTGTCACAATGGAGCCTTGTTTCTAGGAGGTTCTGTACTGTCACAATTGCCTCCTTGATGCCATCAGCCCCTGCAGTGTCACAATGGCTCCTTGGTTCCATGAGGAACACAATAGCTTGGCATAAGCATTGAGCAACAGCTGCTGAACACACCTGGCAACATCTGCTTGCATCAAAAGAGGGCTTCAAGCTGACAATGGCACCAGCAGCTTCCATCTGCAACAGAGACCCAGGAAAGGACAGGCTATGCCGGTTTGGACAAATGTGGAGGAAAATATCCTCTGATAGAAGGCAGGTTACACCCAGCCCTCCCCCACCAGGTTTTTGGAAAAAAGAACTTTCCTGGGAAGAAAGTGAAAGAGATAAAAACTATTTTTTTAACAAACACACAGGAAAAGGATAGCAATGCTAAATATTAAAAGCTCTCGCTGTGCAGAGAAAGCTGGGATAATTTGAGAGTCCTTCCGTGTTTCGGTGGGGTCTCCTGAAACATCCATAGACAGCGAGGCCCGTGCAAAGAAACAGGGAGCGATTCTTGAGAGAAGTTTCAGAGCTCTTTCTTCTCCAGCCACATGGGCGGGGCACTGCCAAAGAACTGAGCAATCACAGCACAACCAGGGCCCTCCTCGCACAGGGCAACACAAAATAAGCAGTGCTGAACAGGATTAGGGCACATGTAAGCAGGGAGCAGGGAGACCCCCGTGCCCAGGCCATGCCTCTACCCCAGGGTCCCCTCTCCCATGACCGCATGGCAGGAGGGAGGAACCCCAACACTTCCGTAGGTGTAGTCTCTCTCCTCCTCCTTGCAGCTGGCTCATGGGCCCACATTCAGGGCCCCCACCTCGGGAGAAAATTCTCCCAATGTGCTCTGATGTTGAAAGAGTCAAGAAGAGAAGAAGGGAAAAAAACCCCCAAAAAGTCCCAGGAAAACAAAGTTCAACTCTCCATCTCCCCCCAGAGAAAAGGAGCTGAAAACTGGCTAAAAAGAAACAAAGTTGCTTCCTCTGCTCTTGCTGCAAGCAGGATGCAGAGGAGTGTGTATGTGTGTCCTTGAACAAACGCTCTGAGAAATTTGTCCGGTTTTTTTTCCTCTCCCCCCTCTCAGGCTCAGTTGAAAGGCACAGAAATGCACAAAGTTCACTTCTGGGCATAGAGCAGCAATAGGGGATACACACGATAAAGTCACCCCAAGACACAGGGACAGAGAATTCAGTGGAAAGACTCCGAGAATTCTGCTCCCAGAGATCATTCATTCCTGCTCACCCTGACCCTTGTAGAAAGGGGACATCGTTCCAGGCAGCCTGTACTGAGCATGTGGCTCCTGAGTGGGGTTTGTTGTTTAGGAAACCTGCTCCGGCTTTTCCATTCTTTCCTTGCAAACAGGAAAACTTCTCCTGGGGCTGTGTGCAGGCAGAGCCCTGAGGAGAGCAGGTGGCACATGGTGCGCTGGGCTGGGACAGCCAGCTGCAGAGCTCAAGGGAAGAAGCCCAAAGTGTCACAATGGCTCCTTGCCTTCCCATGCAACACCTGGGTCACAATGGTCTCCTTGATTCCATGAGGCCCCACTGTGTCACAATGGCTCCTTGGTTCCATCAGGTTCCGCAGTGTCACCATGGTCTCCTTTGATCCGCACTGTCATCATGGACAATTGGTTCCATGAGGCCCCGCAGTGTCACAATGGTCCCTTGGTTCCATAGCTTTGACGTTGTAACAATGGACTCCTTGCTTCTATGAGCTAGCCTGCTTTTTGCAGAGGTGTCTTTGGTTCCAACAAGGCCCCGCTGTGTCTCAGTGCACCCTGGCTTCCATGTGGATCTGGAGTATCACAAAGGCTCCTTGGTTCCACCAGGTCCTGCTGTGTCACAATGGGTCCTGTGGTCCCTGAGGCCCTCCAAAGTCATTGTGGAGGCTTGCTTCCATGAGGTTCCATTATGTGCCAGTGGTCATCTTGGTTCCAGGAGTTTCCTTAGTGTCACAATGCTCTCCATGCTTCCATTAGGCCCTGCTTTGCCACAATGGTCCCCTTGTTTCCATGAGGCCCCGCTGTGTCACAATGGACCTATGGTTCCATGATGTTGCGTGGTGTCACCGTGCTCTTCTTGAATCCGCAGTGTAACCATGGACCATTGGTTCCATGTGGCCTGGCCGTGTCACAATGGGCTCCTTGATTCCATGATTCTCCACGGTGTCACAATGGAGCCTTGTTTCTAGGAGGTTCTGTACTGTCACAATTGCCTCCTTGATGCCATCAGCCCCTGCAGTGTCACAATGGCTCCTTGGTTCCATGAGGAACACAATAGCTTGGCATAAGCATTGAGCAACAGCTGCTGAACACACCTGGCAACATCTGCTTGCATCAAAAGAGGGCTTCAAGCTGACAATGGCACCAGCAGCTTCCATCTGCAACAGACACCCAGGGAAAGGACAGGCTGTGCCGGTTTGGACAAATGTGGAGGAAAATATCCTCTGATAGAAGGCAGGTTACACCCAGCCCTCCCCCACCAGGTTTTTGGAAAAAAGAACTTTCCTGGGAAGAAAGTGAAAGAGATAAAAACTATTTTTTTAACAAACACACAGGAAAAGGATAGCAATGCTAAATATTAAAAGCTCTCGCTGTGCAGAGAAAGCTGGGATAATTTGAGAGTCCTTCCGTGTTTCGGTGGGGTCTCCTGAAACATCCATAGACAGCGAGGCCCGTGCAAAGAAACAGGGAGCGATTCTTGAGAGAAGTTTCAGAGCTCTTTCTTCTCCAGCCACATGGGCGGGGCACTGCCAAAGAACTGAGCAATCACAGCACAACCAGGGCCCTCCTCGCACAGGGCAACACAAAATAAGCAGTGCTGAACAGGGTTAGGGCACATGTGAGCAGGGAGCAGGGAGACCCCCGTGCCCAGGCCATGCCTCTACCCCAGGGTCCCCTCTCCCATGACCTCATGGCAGGGGGGAGGAACCCCAACACTTCCGTAGGTGTAGTCTCTCTCCTCCTCCTTGCAGCTGGCTCATGGGCCCACATTCAGGGCCCCCACCTCGGGAGAAAATTCTCCCAATGTGCTCTGATGTTGAAAGAGTCAAGAAGAGAAGAAGGGGAAAAAACCCCCGAAGTCCCAGGAAAACAAAGTTCAACTCTCCATCTCCCCCCAGAGAAAAGGAGCTGAAAACTGGCTAAAAAGAAACAAAGTTGCTTCCTCTGCTCTTGCTGCAAGCAGGATGCAGAGGAGTGTGTATGTGTGTCCTTGAACAAACGCTCTGAGAAGTCTGTCCGGTTTTTTTTCCTCTCCCCCCTCTCAGGCTCAGTTGAAAGGCACAGAAATGCACAAAGTTCACTTCTGGGCATAGAGCAGCAATAGGGGATACACATGATAAAGTCACCCCAAGACACAGGGACAGAGAATTCAGTGGAAAGACTCCGAGAATTCTGCTCCCAGAGATCATTCATTCCTGCTCACACTGACCCTTGTAGAAAGGGGACATCGTTCCAGGCAGCCTGTACTGAGCATGTGGCTCCTGAGTGGGGTTTGTTGTTTAGGAAACCTGCTCCGGCTTTTCCATTCTTTCCTTGCAAACAGGAAAACTTCTCCTGGGGCTGTGTGCAGGCAGAGCCCTGAGGAGAGCAGGTGGCACATGGTGCGCTGGGCTGGGACAGCCAGCTGCAGAGCTCAAGGGAAGAAGCCCAAAGTGTCACAATGGCTCCTTGCCTTCACATGCAACACCTGGGTCACAATGGTCTCCTTGATTCCATGAGGCCCCACTGTGTCACAATGGCTCCTTGGTTCCATCAGGTTCCGCAGTGTCACCATGGTCTCCTTTGATCCGCACTGTCATCATGGACAATTGGTTCCATGAGGCCCCGCAGTGTCACAATGGTCCCTTGCTTCCATAGGTTTGATGTTGTAACAAAGGACTCCTTGTTTCTATGAGCTAGCCTGCTTTTTGCAGAGGTGTCTTTGGTTCCAACAAGGCCCCGCTGTGTCTCAGTGCACCCTGGCTTCCATGTGGATCTGGAGTATCACAAAGGCTCATTGGTTCCACCAGGTCCTGCTGTGTCACAATGGGTCCTGTGGTCCCTGAGGCCCTCCAAAACCATCGTGGAGGCTTGCTTCCATGAGGTTCCATTATGTGCCAGTGGTCATCTTGGTTCCAGGAGTTTCCTTAGTGTCACAATGCCCTCCATGCTTCCATTAGGCCCTGCTTTGCCACAATGGTCCCCTTGTTTCCATGAGGCCCCGCTGTGTCACAATGGACCTATGGTTCCGTGATGTTGCGTGGTGTCACCGTGCTCTTCTTGAATCCGCAGTGTAACAATGGACCATTGGTTCCATGTGGCCTGGCCGTGTCACAATGGGCTCCTTGATTCCATGATTCCCCACGGTGTCACAATGGAGCCTTGTTTCTAGGAGGTTCTGTACTGTCACAATTGCCTCCTTGATGCCATCAGCCCCTGCAGTGTCACAATGGCTCCTTGGTTCCATGAGGAACACAACAGCTTGGCATAAGCATTGAGCAACAGCTGCTGAACACACCTGGCAACATCTGCTTGCATCAAAAGAGGGCTTCAAGCTGAGAATGGCACCAGCAGCTTCCATCTGCAACAGAGACCCAGGAAAGGACAGGCTGTGCCGGTTTGGACAAATGTGGAGGAAAATATCCTCTGATAGAAGGCAGGTTACACCCAGCCCTCCCCCACCAGCTTCGGGAAAAAAGAATTTTCCTGGGAAGAAAGTGAAAGAGATAAAAACCATTTTTTTAACAAACACCCAGGAAAAGGATAACAATGCTAAATATTAAAGGCTCTCGCTGTGCAGAGAAAGCTGGGATAATTTGAGAGTCCTTCTGTGTTTCGGTGGGGTCTCCTGAAACATCCATAGACAGCGAGGCCCGTGCAAAGAAACAGGGAGCGATTCTTGAGAGAAGTTTCAGAGCTCTTTCTTCTCCAGCCACATGGGCGGGGCACTGCCAAAGAACTGAGCAATCACAGCACAACCAGGGCCCTCCTCGCACAGGGCAACACAAAATAAGCAGTGCTGAACAGGATTAGGGCACATGTGAGCAGGGAGCAGGGAGACCCCGTGCCCAGGCCATGCCTCTACCCCAGGGTCCCCTCTCCCATGACCGCATGGCAGGAGGGAGGAACCCCAACACTTCCGTAGGTGTAGTCTCTCTCCTCCTCCTTGCAGCTGGCTCATGGGCCCACATTCAGGGCCCCCACCTCGGGAGAAAATTCTCCCAATGTGCTCTGATGTTGAAAGAGTCAAGAAGAGAAGAAGGGAAAAAAAACCCCCGAAGTCCCAGGAAAACAAAGTTCAACTCTCCATCTCCCCCCAGAGAAAAGGAGCTGAAAACTGGCAAAAAAGAAACCAAGTTGCTTCCTCTGCTCTTGCTGCAAGCAGGATGCAGAGGAGTGTGTATGTGTCTCCTTGAAAAAATGCTCTGAGAAGTTTGTCCGGTTTTTTTCCTCTCCCCCCTCTCAGGCCCAGTTGAAAGGCACAGAAACGCACAAAGTTCACTTCTGGGCATAGAGCAGCAATAGGGGATACACACAATAAAGTCACCCCAAGACACAGGGACAGAGAATTCAGTGGAAAGACTCCGAGAATTCTGCTCCCAGAGATCATTCATTCCTGCTCACCCTGACCCTTGTAGAAAGGGGACATCGTTCCAGGCAGCCTGTACTGAGCATGTGGCTCCTGAGTGGGGTTTGTTGTTTAGGAAACCTGCTCCGGCTTTTCCATTCTTTCCTTGCAAACAGGAAAACTTCTCCTGGGGCTGTGTGCAGGCAGAGCCCTGAGGAGAGCAGGTGGCACATGGTGCGCTGGGCTGGGACAGCCAGCTGCAGAGCTCAAGGGAAGAAGCCCAAAGTGTCACAATGGCTCCTTGCCTTCCCATGCAACACCTGGGTCACAATGGTCTCCTTGATTCCATGAGGCCCCACTGTGTCACAATGGCTCCTTGGTTCCATCAGGTTCCGCAGTGTCACCATGGTCTCCTTTGATCCGCACTGTCATCATGGACAATTGGTTCCATGAGGCCCCGCAGTGTCACAATGGTCCCTTGGTTCCATAGCTTTGACGTTGTAACAATGGACTCCTTGCTTCTATGAGCTAGCCTGCTTTTTGCAGAGGTGTCTTTGGTTCCAACAAGGCCCCGCTGTGTCTCAGTGCACCCTGGCTTCCATGTGGATCTGGAGTATCACAAAGGCTCCTTGGTTCCACCAGGTCCTGCTGTGTCACAATGGGTCCTGTGGTCCCTGAAGCCCTCCAAAGTCATTGTGGAGGCTTGCTTCCATGAGGTTCCATTATGTGCCAGTGGTCATCTTGGTTCCAGGAGTTTCCTTAGTGTCACAATGCTCTCCATGCTTCCATTAGGCCCTGCTTTGCCACAATGGTCCCCTTGTTTCCATGAGGCCCCGCTGTGTCACAATGGACCTATGGTTCCATGATGTTGCGTGGTGTCACCGTGCTCTTCTTGAATCCGCCGTGTAACCATGGACCATTGGTTCCATGCAGCCGTGTCACAATGGGCTCCTTGATTCCATGATTCCCCACGGTGTCACAATGGAGCCTTGTTTCTAGGAGGTTCTGTACTGTCACAATTGCCTCCTTGATGCCATCAGCCCCTGCAGTGTCACAATGGCTCCTTGGTTCCATGAGGAACACAATAGCTTGGCATAAGCATTGAGCAACAACTGCTGAACACACCTGGCAACATCTGCTTGCATCAAAAGAGGGCTTCAAGCTGACAATGGCACCAGCAGCTTCCATCTGCAACAGAGACCCAGGAAAGGACAGGCTGTGCCGGTTTGGACAAATGTGGAGGAAAATATCCTCTGATAGAAGGCAGGTTACACCCAGCCCTCCCCCACCAGGTTTTTGGAAAAAAGAACTTTCCTGGGAAGAAAGTGAAAGAGATAAAAACTATTTTTTTAACAAACACACAGGAAAAGGATAACAATGCTAAATATTAAAAGCTCAGGCTGTGCAGAGAAAGCTGGGATAATTTGAGAGTCCTTCTGTGTTTCGGTGGGGTCTCCTGAAACATCCATAGACAGCGAGGCCCGTGCAAAGAAACAGGGAGCGATTCTTGAGAGAAGTTTCAGAGCTCTTTCTTCTCCAGCCACATGGGCGGGGCACTGCCAAAGAACTGAGCAATCACAGCACAACCAGGGCCCTCCTCGCACAGGGCAACACAAAATAAGCAGTGCTGAACAGGGTTAGGGCACATGTGAGCAGGGAGCAGGGAGACCCCGTGCCCAGGCCATGCCTCTACCCCAGGGTCCCCTCTCCCATG
Organism: Aphelocoma coerulescens; assembly: GCF_041296385.1. Lineage (NCBI taxonomy): Eukaryota > Metazoa > Chordata > Aves > Passeriformes > Corvidae > Aphelocoma > Aphelocoma coerulescens. The sequence goes on along the minus strand of NW_027183503.1, from coordinate 302,229 downwards.
ACCGCATGGCAGGGGGGAGGAACCCCAACACTTCCGTAGGTGTAGTCTCTCTCCTCCTCCTTGCAGCTGGCTCATGGGCCCACATTCAGGGCCCCCACCTCGGGAGAAAATTCTCCCAATGTGCTCTGATGTTGAAAGAGTCAAGAAGAGAAGAAGGGAAAAAAAACCCCCGAAGTCCCAGGAAAACAAAGTTCAACTCTCCATCTCCCCCCAGAGAAAAGGAGCTGAAAACTGGCAAAAAAGAAACCAAGTTGCTTCCTCTGCTCTTGCTGCAAGCAGGATGCAGAGGAGTGTGTATGTGTGTCCTTGAAAAAACGCTCTGAGAAGTTTGTCCGGTTTTTTTCCTCTCCCCCCTCTCAGGCTCAGTTGAAAGGCACAGAAACGCACAAAGTTCACTTCTGGGCATAGAGCAGCAATAGGGGATACACACAATAAAGTCACCCCAAGACACAGGGACAGAGAATTCAGTGGAAAGACTCCGAGAATTCTGCTCCCAGAGATCATTCATTCCTGCTCACACTGACCCTTGTAGAAAGGGGACATCGTTCCAGGCAGCCTGTACTGAGCATGTGGCTCCTGAGTGGGGTTTGTTGTTTAGGAAACCTGCTCCGGCTTTTCCATTCTTTCCTTGCAAACAGGAAAACTTCTCCTGGGGCTGTGTGCAGGCAGAGCCCTGAGGAGAGCAGGTGGCACATGGTGCGCTGGGCTGGGACAGCCAGCTGCAGAGCTCAAGGGAAGAAGCCCAAAGTGTCACAATGGCTCCTTGCCTTCCCATGCAACACCTGGGTCACAATGGTCTCCTTGATTCCATGAGGCCCCACTGTGTCACAATGGCTCCTTGGTTCCATCAGGTTCCGCAGTGTCACCATGGTCTCCTTTGATCCGCACTGTCATCATGGACAATTGGTTCCATGAGGCCCCGCAGTGTCACAATGGTCCCTTGGTTCCATAGCTTTGACGTTGTAACAATGGACTCCTTGCTTCTATGAGCTAGCCTGCTTTTTGCAGAGGTGTCTTTGGTTCCAACAAGGCCCCGCTGTGTCTCAGTGCACCCTGGCTTCCATGTGGATCTGGAGTATCACAAAGGCTCCTTGGTTCCACCAGGTCCTGCTGTGTCACAATGGGTCCTGTGGTCCCTGAGGCCCTCCAAAGTCATTGTGGAGGCTTGCTTCCATGAGGTTCCATTATGTGCCAGTGGTCATCTTGGTTCCAGGAGTTTCCTTAGTGTCACAATGCTCTCCATGCTTCCATTAGGCCCTGCTTTGCCACAATGGTCCCCTTGTTTCCATGAGGCCCCGCTGTGTCACAATGGACCTATGGTTCCATGATGTTGCGTGGTGTCACCGTGCTCTTCTTGAATCCGCAGTGTAACCATGGACCATTGGTTCCATGCAGCCGTGTCACAATGGGCTCCTTGATTCCATGATTCCCCACGGTGTCACAATGGAGCCTTGTTTCTAGGAGGTTCTGTACTGTCACAATTGCCTCCTTGATGCCATCAGCCCCTGCAGTGTCACAATGGCTCCTTGGTTCCATGAGGAACACAATAGCTTGGCATAAGCATTGAGCAACAGCTGCTGAACACACCTGGCAACATCTGCTTGCATCAAAAGAGGGCTTCAAGCTGACAATGGCACCAGCAGCTTCCATCTGCAACAGAGACCCAGGAAAGGACAGGCTATGCCGGTTTGGACAAATGTGGAGGAAAATATCCTCTGATAGAAGGCAGGTTACACCCAGCCCTCCCCCACCAGGTTTTTGGAAAAAAGAACTTTCCTGGGAAGAAAGTGAAAGAGATAAAAACTATTTTTTTAACAAACACACAGGAAAAGGATAGCAATGCTAAATATTAAAAGCTCTCGCTGTGCAGAGAAAGCTGGGATAATTTGAGAGTCCTTCCGTGTTTCGGTGGGGTCTCCTGAAACATCCATAGACAGCGAGGCCCGTGCAAAGAAACAGGGAGCGATTCTTGAGAGAAGTTTCAGAGCTCTTTCTTCTCCAGCCACATGGGCGGGGCACTGCCAAAGAACTGAGCAATCACAGCACAACCAGGGCCCTCCTCGCACAGGGCAACACAAAATAAGCAGTGCTGAACAGGATTAGGGCACATGTAAGCAGGGAGACCCCCCGTGCCCAGGCCATGCCTCTACCCCAGGGTCCCCTCTCCCATGACCTCATGGCAGGAGGGAGGAACCCCAACACTTCCGTAGGTGTAGTCTCTCTCCTCCT